>NC_133647.1:72495723-72795723 GCF_009905375.1 Apium graveolens
ACATGGATGAAGGCTGTAAGGGACATGGCTTTATCTTTAGAGAGGGAAAGAGCATCTATATGATGCAAGGACATCCCAAATTCTCAATAGCCAAGACAGAAGAAACCAAGAGGTGAAGGAAGAAGCCAAAAACTAAAGGCTAACAAAGAGCACAAGCAAAGCTTGAAAACAGCTAAAGTTAAGTCAGGCTGAAGACAGAAAGAAATTGAAGACAAAGGTGAAGATAGAGCTGGGGGACATGGTTGGTACTGAGATGGAGGAAAAGAAGTAAGGAAGAATGGCAGAAAGGGAATAAAAGAAGGTCAATGCAAAGAGAAAGATGGTAGATGAGACTGAAAAAACAATCAATCCCAAACCACTCACCCTATTCATGAACCAATTGTGCCTGACCCCTTCATAAACATTCATGAACCAATCATTCCTAAGAGGAACCAATTGATTGGGACCACCATCAATTTCCCACCTTCCTAACCTCTTTTACACCATCAAAGAAGCAGTAAAAGAAGAATCAAATCAACACCCTCTAAAGCCTCAATCAAATACACATAGAAGCCTAAGCCTAAACCTCAAACCTCTAAAGATGATTATGTTCACATCTGTGACATAAAAGAATTTTCAGACATTGAACTCTATCTGGATGAGCTGGAGGATGTAAGGGGAATAGCTACCTACAGACAGCTACCAGAAAGACTAGTGTTCAAATACAAAGGAGCTGGGGAAAGAACATGACCTCTTCATAGAATTCTGAATGAAGGCTACTCTACCTTGATTAGAGTCTACTCAGCCATACATAAGGATTCTTGCTTTACCAGGACTGCCAGGACTGAGATTCTCAACAAGATTGCCAACATAAGGAAAACTTGGAGGGAGCCCAATGCCTTGCCTAGAACTTTACTCATTCAAGAGAGAGGTATTACAATTCACAAATCACCTCATTGGTTGATGGAGTTCAGAGACAACAAAGGAGTCAGAAGATTTTTCAGAATTGAAGATCAACTAAAGATTGCCAGTAATGAAACTCTGAAGGATATGCAGTCTAAGTTAGATATCAATGAAGAAGATGAAGCTGAATTCTACAGACAACTTCAACTTCAAATAGAGGAGAATAACAGGAGGCTAGGAAAGAAAACCAGGGATCAAAGGAAAAGAAAGTAATTTGCTCAGGCTAAAGGAGCACCCTTGGAAACAATGTATTTCTTCAATTTTATCTCAGCATATACACTTTTGTAGCACTTTTGAATTTCTGCTTTGTTACAGTTTATATATTTGTTAAGTGTTTTGTTATCATCAAGCTAAACCCAAATTTATGCCTACAGTTCTAGTAGACATAAATAGGGGGAGATTGTTAGGAATATGTGTATTAGTTTGATGATAAGTTAAGCAAAACACTTAAGTAGAAATCTAGTATTTGTAGCCTCAACGGATAAGACCATCTCGGCTATCCGTTGAAGGAGTAGCCTTACTTAGCAATAAGTTTGGTATTGTAGCACATTTCACTCTCTGGTTTCAAGCTGTAATTCTTAGATGTTGTTAGGAAATAATCAGTCATGTTGACTACTAATGGATGTACAAATAGGAGGGTTAATTGTAAATATTTCATGCCTTATAATTTTGTATAAGTGAAGAAGTGTCAACGGATATTGAAGACCTTCAACGGATAAGAAACAAAGCTTCAACGGATGTCTCTAATACTTCAACGGATAATATCCATCAACAGATAAGTGCTTCAACGGATAAAGCTTCAACTGCTAGAGCATCAACGGATAAAGCCATCAACGGATGAAAGCTTCAACGGATGCTCAGTCTCATAGCAGTGATAGTGACAGTTAACAAAGCTGACAGAGGCACATGGTTGACAGAGATAACTGGAATGTGGTAGCCTATTTCAGGAACAGCAGAAAAAGCAGCTGTTTTTAGTCTGGTTCAAAATGGAAAGTCAACAGATAATTCCATATTACACTGGATAAAAATGGAATAGAAACAAATGGAGAACTATTTTCTTATTGTACTTTATCTTTGTCTTCACATATAAACTTGGTGATATATAAACCAAGTAGTAGCTAGTAATTAGATGTGAATTTTCCCTGAACTGTTTAGAAATATCAAGAGAGAAAATCATCTAGTTTGTACTAGGAAGCAGCTGTGATTTAATTTTGAATCACAGATTTTCTGAAATAACACATCTCTGGTGGAACAACAAATCCACCAGAAAAGTTTTTAAGTTCTTTGTGTCATTACATTTGTGTTTGAATATATATCTGTCTGCATCAGCTCCAAGCAATTCACACATATTTGATCACTCAAACACTTAGCCTTACAACTGCTCAAAACTTGAAAAAGTTTTGAGATTTACATTCAACCCCCCTTCTGTAAATCTCATTGTTAGTCCATTGGGAATAACAATATATATCTGGTGGATACATTCAAATCCAACAGAAAGTTTTAAAGCCTTGTGTTTTATTACTTAGTGTTTTGATTTCAATTATAGTTCTATTCTGCACTTCAGCAAATCAATCACTGTATATGTATTAAGTTAGAACATTTTTAAAATCAAGAAAAGGAGCCAGAATTACATTCAACCCCCCTTCTGTAATTCTTGTTGTATTGTTAGGGAATAACAATTGGTATTAGAGAAAGCTCTTGAAATACAAAGTGTTTAAAGATCACAACAAATAACAAGATGAACAAAAAGGATGTTGGAGTTAAAATTCCATTTTTGGACAAAGACAATTATCGCCACTGGAAAGTGAAGATGATAAGTGGCATTTTATACCACTTAAAGTGACTCATAAGGGCTTGAATTGGTGTCTTGAACTCAAGTATTTTGTGTATTTGACGCGTTTTCTAGTGTTTTTGCATTTCAGGGTATAACTTGCATAGATAGGTGGTTTTCATCAAATAAAGCTTAAGGAAGTGCTTGGAATCAGTCTAGGGGTGATGAGCAAAGAAATCAGAAAAAAAACAGAAGCAAAATAAATATTTTCCATAAGGGCAGCAAGTGGCCGCGTGCCCGAAGCAGGCGACCGCGTGCCAGCAAGCAGGCGTGTGGAGATAGCAGGCGACCGCATGCATGCAGAATTTTAGAAACTGGATTTTATTAATTCAAGTACAATTGGGCTTCTGTTGGCGCTGGTACTCTTGGACGCTTATATAAACCTTATGGGAAGACGTTTTCTTAATCAAGAGCAAGGGCAAGAAGATTGGGAAGACCGTTTTAGCATGCAACAACGAAGAAGACGTGCCCGAAGCAGGCGACCGCGTGCCAGCAAGCGGGCGTGTGGAGATAGCAGGCGACCGCATGCATGCAGAATTTTAGAAACTGGATTTTATTAATTCAAGTACAATTGGGCTTCTGTTGGCGCTGGTACTCTTGGACGCTTATATAAACCTTATGGGAAGACGTTTTCTTAATCAAGAGCAAGGGCAAGAAGATTGGGAAGACCGTTTTAGCATGCAACAACGAAGAAGAGGAAGCATACATTTATCTTCTGATTCTTTTAATTCATTGTAACAGTGGATTCTAGTTTTCTTTATGCTTTGAACCTTAATACTCTTATGACGTACTTCATTATTTATTAAGTATTTTTATTAGCCTTATATCGTTATGTTATTATCATGCTTTCATATGAACCCATGGTGACGATGAGTTCTATTATGGGCTAATCGAGATTATGGGATCCTAGCGGATTTACTATGAAATTCTTTAGTTAATTGTTTAATACCTTGGTATGTGGTGATTGTATGATAACTAGTATAGGTTGTGTTTATTCGTCTTATATGCGTCGCGAACATGTAAGATAGCCTGTTAATCTCTTGTGAAGTGACAGTGAATCTTGAGATTTAGAACTTGCCATGCTAGCATAGGTTCATGTATTGTATGCATGATTAGTGGGTAACTCTAACCGTTTTACTTGCCCTGTGTAATCATCATGAATAACTTGTGCTTAAATCGTTATGTTGTCAAATTCTGTAGACATATAGGGTCTCAACATAATTGATGCCTATTCAACTTCTATCTTAATTGTGGATGCTTGGTAGAATGGTATTCGTACAACGAAAGTTGGCGTTTATCAGTTTCATGCCGTTCGATTAATATCATCACTATTACATGCTAAGTTAATAACAATAACTATTGAATGAAGTAGTAATGAAGTTAGGATCTCATTTGTGTTTAATATTGTTAATTCAAGTGTTTAATTCTCGTAGTAATTATTAGTTTACCAACCTTAATTATTATTGTCTTGGCATTGAAGAATAATCATACATTGGTGAGTAAATGTTAATTAAATATAATTAATCAGAGTCTCTGTGGGAATAAACTAGAAATCATTCTATATTACTTGTGAACGTATATACTTGCGTGATTTATTTAGCGCATGCTTTGTGCCTAACAAGTTTTTGGCGCCGCTGCCGGGGACCCGGTGTTAATTTGTTTAGTTTATGTACATGCCATCAGTGGTCATTAGGATTTAATGATTAAGACTTGTTACTTATTGCTCCTGGTTGTGTTTCAGGTAATTTAGCGAGCGTTTATGCAAACACGTTCTCGCAATCGCAAGAGAAATCTGGATAAAGATGAGGAAACAGATAAAGCTCTTGACTCTCTGGAGGAGATAGTTTTTGAAGATTCGTATAAAGAAAGTGAAAAGAAAGAACTTGAAACAATGGGTGATCGTCTAACTCAAGCTGATCAAGCTCTCATGGACTTTTCTCAGCCTAAACTTGATGACATCCAGTCAAGCATCATTCATCCGGATATTCAGGCCAATACTTTTGAAATTAAGTCGGGCACTATTCAGATGGTGCAGAATTCTGTTTCTTTCGGAGGGGCTGCGACTGAAGATCCCAACATGCATATTGTAACACCCCCAAATCCGGGGTCGGGGATCCGGGTTGTCACGAGTTCCATTTCCCTTAACAACACCCAATCTTAATAAATAATCAACTACTCTGTACTGTGACCCCACAATAAACACACACACCACAAGTTATAGTCTCAGAGATGAATATCCAAAAATAATCACAAGTCGTTTTATTCCACAATTATATGCCAATACACCTTAAACAGGTTTCTGAATAAATTTACATTTCTTTGCCATTATTACAATTCATAAATATACATAATCTGATACATCAAAAGTTGAAAGCCTAGCCTATTGGTAGTTCCTACCTCAGCTATGGCGGCATCAGTGCTTCTAGAAAACTGCGGAACGTCTCCTAACTTCTTGCGAATCGGGAGCTTGGTCCGGTTCATCTTGTCTATCTGATGTTGTGTGATGAAAGAAGAAAGCAAGGGTGAGCAGCAAGCCCACCAAAATAATATGTATAATGATTAACAATATATGAGCCTTCTCATAGTACTCATGAAAGTCTTGGTCAAAAGAAATGAACCAAGTTGATATCTTAATGCGATGAAGTCGCAAAATATTCAGTATATATATATACATATATACTTTTCAAAATATTGGAAGTCCTCTTCCATGCACAATATACACAAAGTCCCAGTGTATAACTGTATAAAAAAAATATCGTTGCAAGGTGATCTCATATATCTAACCTTGTCTCAACGTTTTTCTGAAAATCTTTGTCATTCATAAGACAATTATTAATTAGATATAAGTTTAAAAGATGAAGTTACAAGATACCCCAATATACTTATATCTTTCCCAAATACTACTTGAACTACCACCGTTCAAGTTATAATTAGCTTCAAAAGTTCATCACATAGATGAGACTATAAGGCAAGATTTGAATAGATTAAATCTTTAAAATATTATCAAAATAAAATGAAGTTACGAGATACTTCATTTGATGTAAACATCATTTTGAAAACTTGACCCTGCCAACACTCAACAATCGCCCAACCGTAGCCTTTCTATCGAAGTACTCTGGGTAGTGTTGCAGAAATTATCCAATTGGATGATGAACTCATTACGGGAGTTTGCCGCGCCAGGAAGACCACTTACGATGATCAGTCGTAGTAGTACAACCCCACCATTTTCTACATGTAGAGGAGAACCTGTCGGATTTACTTGTCAACCGAACACTGAACTCCTAAGGAATGGACCGCCTTAGCGGAACTTCCAGGCCATTTGGGCCAATATAATAAGGCTGGGCCGGCGCTACTCGGCCACTTACGCCACTCCTAGTTCAGATGAAATCCATGACTCTGAAACGTAAAGCTTGTCCCCACTTTCCCCAAGTAGAAACTTGTTGATACGGCTCCACCAAGAAGTCGTATCTATTTGGAAAGGAGAACTCACCGATATTTCCCAGGCGATGCCTGTTAATGGATTAACTTGTTCCAAGAATTTTACTTCCCGAGTGTTGGGTAAGTAATCAATTCATTTATCAAAACAGCAACCTTGTTGCGAATATAAAACACACCACAGAGCCGGATCCCTCAGGTTTTGAGCGAGTATTTAAATCCCCTTCGAAAGGAGGATCTTAAAAAAATGAGTTTTGGGATCCGCTCTAACTTTTAAAAAAATCATTTTGAAGACTCGCAAAACATTTTTAAGAATGTTTGGAGTGAAGCTGATTTAATGAAGTAAATCAGTCCCCAGAATATTTAGAAAATGTCTGAATATTATTATTTAAATAATATTCCCATAAAGAATAATCTTTATAAAATAATTGAAGTAGAAGTATTAAAACTTATACTTGAAATGAATAGCAAATAATCAAAGATATACTTATACGAAAGTAATATCTTTATTTGAATAATCAAAAGTAAGTTTGATTATCGACACCTTATTCTTTAATACAATAAAGAATATTATTAAGTAATAAGCGGAGTCATAATACCTCGAATGAATACTATAAATAATATTCATAAAATAAAGGAGTCATACATCCTCAAATGAATATCCAAGTAATATTCAATAATAATATAAACTGAGTCATAAGCCCTCGAATGAATATTCAAATAATATTCAAATAATAAAATAAACTGAGTCATAAGCCCTCGAATGAATACTCAAATTAATATTCAATTAAGTAAAATAAAGGTATCGAATAAACCTTATTCGATCCATAGTTTTAAAAACTATATCCATATATATATAAATATATATATATATAATATACTCGGGAACATCGACTCCCGGTTTAGAAATATGTTCACCTTTTATCCCCTATACTAAGGGTATACGCAACTACTTGCTTATTTCTAGCATAGGTATTATGCAACTATAAGCATTGAAATCAACAGATAGATAACCAGATTACGAAACAGATATGCATATATACCATATCAGCATGCTCCAATATATCGCAAAATTTGCTAATAACAATCATGCACTATCACAAGATAATGCATATACATATATTTACATCACAACAACAGTATATCGGGTAGAAAACTTGCCTGAGCGACTGGGGGTTACGAATGGCTCGGGACGAGTCTGGTAACCTATAAACAACAAGTAAGTTGGAATTAAACCAAAGTCACTTGTAAATCTATACTCTAACCAACTCAGACTCTAACGCTCGTTTTGCGCTTACTGATTCTCTTAAGTCACTCGAGTACCCTCGGCTCCACCATTTTTAATAATTTAACCTTTACGAGTTTTAAGGCGATTCCTTCGCGAGTGTCTTACCAACTGCCTAACACACTTACCATAAATGTTTCATGCATTAATTAACCCTTTTTGGTCTTTAACCTATGTTTCAAAGTAAGGCGAGGGGAAAAGTTTCGTTCGCGAAACGCCGTTACTTGAAACGGTCGTTTCTCCTAAACCGTGCATCGGAATCGAACGAACTACATATCAAAACGAAGCTCGTAACATGAGCTATCTAAACATGGCAGTGGTCATAATCTAGCAGGGGGTTCTCGGGTCCTAATGTTATGCATAAAACAGTCCAAAGAAAATCGGACGTTACGACGGCTATGTTTACGCGATTTCCCAATTTTAAACTACTCCAATTAACCACCAACCAACTCATATCCATCAATACAACAAAACTTCACCTAAACCATACCACATCAGTCCATAATCTCCAAGGTTTTCAACTCAAACAACCACAATCAAGACCTATGAACTATAATCAAGTTTCAATTACCAAAAACACTTCCAAATCAAACCAAACTACTAATAATCACAATCCATGCTTCTCATTTCACAACACCAACCATTAAACTTACTAACAAATAAAGTAAAGGCTAGGGTTTGAAGTTTATACCTTCCTTGGGAGGTGTTAAGTTGCTAGGAAGCCTTAGGGAGCCTCCTACAAGCTTGATCTTTCCAAAGAAATCAAGAACACAAAGTTAGGCTTTGAAGTTTCTAAAAGTCCGATTTAAAGAACTGTAAAAATGAGGGTCTTACCATGATTATTTGGACGAGACTTGTGAACAAGAGTTGTAGGCCATCTCAATACCTTTCCAATGAGCTATAGAACACAATATTTGAGTGAGAAATGAAGGAGATACAGCAGTTTTAGTGTTCTGGTTCTGTTTTGGCCGAGAGCATGAAGAACAATGCCTTGGTTTCTTTTTGATTTTGATGAAAAATGATTTGCTTGGCTTGGTTGGTTTGATTTTTGTGTTTGTTTTAGTAAATTACCTAGTTGCCCTTGATTTTGTGTGGTTCTCATTCAACCACACCTCCTTCCTTCCCTTGTCATGCTTGTGTCACCCTCATGATGTCATCCTCCCTTCCTTGTCCTCTTTCTATTGGTTGGATGACATCATTCCCACTAATCCCTTTGATTAACTTCCTAATCGTTTGCCTAATGACCGCTGATCTGTTATACGGTTCGCTTAACTTTCGTTCTCGTTTATCGTTTGAAGGATCATACCCGGGATCTTATTACTTAGGTTCCCTTAACCTTTCTCAATATATTATATTCCTTTTATGATCCTCTCCTATAATCCTTTAATTTAAATCCTTTTTATCCTGTTACCTTTTTCTCAAATCTTTCCGTATCTAGTGTATTTCCGGGAAAAATCAAAGTGTTCGGATTTGGATTCTGACGATCTTTACATACACTTATATCCCATATAAAGTACTAATAAAATCTCAGAATATCCATATCAGAACCCCTACATAGTGTGGCATGAAAAGTTTTCTCATTCAGCAAAAACACTATTCATAAGGGTTTCAAAAATTTCCCAAAAATTGGGGTTATTACAGTCTCCCCTCCTTAAAAGGATTCCGTCCCGGAATCAGATAGAAAATGAATAGGGATACTCTCTTAGCATTGCACTTTCTAACTCTCGAGTAAATTTTCCCACATTGTGGTTCTACCATCAAACTCTTACTAGTTTGATAACCCTTCTCCTAAGCACTCGTTCCTTTTTACTCTATACCCTTCCTGGTTGCTCCATATAGGTTACGTCTGGTTGCATGTCTATGCGCTCATATGCCCCTATTTGTCTGGCATCCGAATTACACTTCCTTAACATTGATACGTGGAACACGTTATGAACTTGCTACAGGTTCGGGGGTAGGGCTAGCTCATATGCTAACTTCTCAAACGTCTTAATATATCCAAGGGTCCAACAAATTGTAGACTTAGCTTTCCTTTCTTTCCGAACCTCATCAATCCTTTTTCAAGGGTTTCCAAGGGGATACCTATAACATTACTAGGCCCCCTATTTCATACTCTTTGTCCTTTTTGAGTCAAATCAGCATACCTCTTATGTCCATCTTGGGTTACTACCAGCCGTCCTCCGATTAGATCTATTATATCCCTGGTCCTTTGGACTACTGCGGGTCCGAGCATCTTGCGCTCTACAACTTCATCCTAACATAAGGGAGATCGACATTATCTTCCCTCAAGGATCTCATAAGGTGACACCTCGATAATGACATATGATCTATTGTCGTGATATAACTAAATCCGCGTTAAGTGATCATTCCAAATTTTTTCAAGTCTATTGCACAGACTCTCATTATAGCGTTTAGCATTAGAGCTTTTGCTTCTCAATACCCATTCTTTTCCAGTTCGTAATCGCTACTACCTTCCGTTCCTAATATTATACTGGTTATACTTTTGCTCGTTAGCGTTCTATAACCTTTTAATAACCACGTCAACCTTAGTATTACGAATTTTTTCCCATTCTGAATACCACCATAACTTTACTACTCCTTTTTCAGCTGTTTCTATTTTTGAAAGCTTAATCCTTCATATAGAAGTAAAAGAATTTATTGAGAGATCACTATGATCATGAACACTTGTTATCTCGCATAGTTAGTACAGAAGATGGCCAGCCTTTAGTACTTGACAAGCAATTAAACAATAGTTGGTATCCTACTAGGCTTCTATCACAAAGATAGATAGTCATTCGGCAATACCTCCCCTTCTGGAAGGGTTGTTCTTCTCAGCTTACATGAAATGAAAAGAAGAGAAAAGAGCGAACTGAAGAGAATTGTATATATATGTAAAAAAAATATTGCCATAAAATATCTGGCTTGGAATCTACCTCTGAACTATAGAGGTTTGTCATAGGAGAACAAAACATATATGTATTTATATCAACATCAAGTATTATCGCATCGCATTTCACATGCTTAAATATTTGCTATTCCGTCCATCATTCTATGGACCCATGCACTTCCTCTAGCTTATACACAATTACCTTTGAAACTCCCTCGATATCGAAAATCGAACCTGGGATCTCATTTTAGACATCACCGTTACTAGAGTTCTATGCTTGCACCGCAACCTTCCTCGTATAATAATACGACTCTCTATTGATAAGAAAGAATAATAATTCACTAGGTAGATACTCTACTTAATTAGTCTATCAATGATAACGTATACACTACCACGACCCGATTAGTGGTACTCAATCTCAACACCCATTCCAATACAACTCTCACGGTTGTAATCAGCTCATTACTCGCAGAATCATTGCTGCCTTACTATGGTCCACCACTGACCTACTATCGTCATTCACTTTTCCATAAAATCTTAATAGCTAACCATACGGAGTCCATACATCTCGTATCTAATTCTCCTAAGGAGTTAACATAACCACCAATCACAATTCATGAAGAACACTCCAAACTCTGACGTACTTTCATGACATGAAGTAGATAAAATTGCAGAAGAGTTTCAATCAAAGCAACGATAGCAGGTTAATACCATTCTTAGTCATATGCCTTAAATAGAAGACTTAACTCAAAGGTTCATTTAGTCCTTTTTGAAACATGGTCCTGGATTATTCTCAAGATAGTACCTCCTAAGATAGATAGCCCGTTTCTGGCGATTACACGAATTAAACCTTTACCAACTACTATTACGGTTGGGTATTGCACAGTCATCAGAAGGAATGTCAATATTCCAAACCATAATTCAACCTTCACATTTTTAACCATCATCACTGTTTTCTTTTGGCACACGCGCCTATAATTATCCACTTATCTTTAAAGTGTCGGCCACCTCTTTGGCCTTTCCTGATAGTAAAATTTCCTTACAGTCAATGTCATTTTAACCACCTCCAAATAAATTTTCTACCTTATTTCCGATCACTGCTTGAGTGAAGATGTTTTCCTTAAAATCAGATGGGAAAGAAAAGAAAAAAAAATCACCATTTTTCCATAAGTTATTGCCTCAATCTTTAGAGGCTAATCACTGTCAAGACTGACTCTCAATCATACTTAGAACATTTTTTATCTTAAGTCCTAATTGCCCTGAACAATTTCGACCATTACTGGTTCGATCCATACTTTCTCGTGGTTTAACACGTGCCCCACTTGGCATCATTATAATTATGTCATATTTCCTTTATCAACATTTTTATTCTTGAGAATTTCGAATATTTCCTTTCTCCTTGTAAAACCTCTAAGGTTATCCTTCAATTGTTCCTCCTGTATTCCCTAGATACAGGGCATATTAAAATACCATTTACTATTACTAGAACCATTGTCTATATACTTCTGAAAAACTTCTCCACTGATTCTTAAAGGTTGTTGCTATATTAACCCTTTCCAAATCATACTGTCAAAACTCATACTGTCCCTATTAAGGGTGAAATTCCAACCTTTATGCATTCCCCTAGGATTCATTTTAAGTTACCGATGTTCTATCCTTAATTCCACCTTTAAAAGGTACCTGCATCATTCCATGGATAAATCAAGTCATATATCCCTGATAAGGGTGTCTTATTCAATCATTCCCACCTCGATAGTCTATACCTAACTTCATAATAGCATCCTTATTCAAATTGAGGTCAATCCATATGGCCTCCAAAAGATAACAATGGTCATCCACTTTTCTTTCTTGATTTGGTAATGATAACATGGATGTTCTGGAAGATATTGGTCATGTTCAACGTGAACTTCTTCTTAATAATTCCTTATTTACTTTTGTTGTTTATCTCAACAGTCATCTCAATGTTGGGATATCTTTCATATCTGGCGTCTCCCTTTCTGGGTATCATGCCACCGGTCTTACACTTTACCTTCTTGAAGGTCACTTCCTTCACCCAATTTTCTTAATTTCTTACTTTCTTGTCTCCTCAGTCTATCCGCGTCTCACTATTTATCCTTCGAATTATCTCAAGGTTTCCTCGAATCTTCCCAACTTACAGGGGATAAAATATATGTATCTCTTATACCTTCAACCATCAATTTAACTCATGGTGAATCACTCTCATCCGGACGATTACCTACTTTTCTATTTCTATTTCTACGAGTCTTTAGGGTTTCCTCATACCCAACTCCCTTATCATTCCTCAAACTCTCTTGCCTTTATATTCCTTTCTCTTATCGTTATTTCATGAACCAACACAACATAAGCATTGATTTCAAACATCCCGTCATTCTGGATTCGTGTCTTCAGAACGAATCTTGATAACTTTTACAACTTAGATTCATAATTCATCATACTCGTCTGCCTTTGTTCTGGCTCTTAAGCTTTTACACTATCTCCATAACCTTGGGAAGTACTTTCCTGAAAACAATTGACTGAACTTAAATCAGTTTATTATGATTTCTTGCTCCGTGCCTTCCTTGGCCTTTCACCAGCGGGTGGTCTCTCTCTTAGGAGGGTAAGTGACAAAACAGTCTTTTGTGGTTCGTCAATCATTTAGAATCTCAAATGATTCCTCTATTTTCTTTAGCCAGGCTCTTGCCTCGGCTGGGTCAGCTTGTTCCATGGAACTCTGAGAGCTTAGCGACTTACAGGTCCTGAAAGAATTTCTCACCGTACTGTCTCCTCAGGGTGGTGGTTGGGGATAATAGTCTAAGTTCTCTTTAGACAGGTCCATGAATTGCCGTATAGGGGTACCATCTCGGGTCTCCTTTCCTTACTCGACTTTTTGTTTCCTTAGTATGAAATGTTTCATCCTACTCCCCATAATTGGGGTCATCTTTTAATTTAAAATCCTCATTTTCCACTCCATTATGTCATGGGTTCCTTCTATCTTGATGGCGACCTCCTTGACTATCACGTTCAGGGTTTGCTCTAAATCTTATTCCTCAAACTAGCTTTCATCTAAGATCTTATCTTTAAGCTCTTGAACATTTGGAACCCAAATTCTGTAGGAATACCTCATTATTCCCTTCTCATCTTTCTCGGTATTAACCTCTTATCTATTTGTTGGCTCTCTGCCTTCATTCATAACTTTTTCTGGCACAATATGATCTTTTCCAATAATTCGGACTGTATTGCTATCTCAAACAGCTTTTCGGTACCGGCTCCGGTTACCTTCACTACTATTTCCATTTTCTCAAAATCTCTTATAAACTCTCCAAAAGACATTATCATCTTGAGTCTCTCCTTTTTACTAAGGGCATCAGCCACCATATTGGCTTTCCCCGAATGATAAAGAATCTTCCAATCATAATTCTTGATTAGCTCTAACCGCCTCCTCTGGCGTATGTTGAGCTCTTTCTACGTAAGAATGTACTAGAGCACTTATGGCTTAGGTAATTCTCGCACTTCTCTCCATACAAGTAGTGCCTCCAATCTTTAGGGTAAAACTATTGCCACGAGCCTAAGCTCATGGGCGGGGATATCGAATTTCATATTACCTTAATTATCTTGACGCAGACGCGATTATCTTGTTGTGCTAGGAAGCACCCTAATTCCTTATGCGAAGCGTCACTTACAAATCACAAAATCTCCTTTTTCCATCCGGCAACGCCAACATAGGGGTCGTCACCAACCTTTGCTTCAGTTCTTAAAAGCTGTTCTCGCATTTCTCTGTCTATTCGAACTTCTCAGTCTTATGAGTAAGCCGCGTTAAAGGGGCTACTATCTTTACAAACTTGAACGAACCTCTGGTAGTGACCGGCCAATCCTACCTCTGGTAGTTGACCAAACCATGGTCATCAATTCATCAGTGGTCCTTTATCCAATCCTGTCAGGATCCTCCATGGGATCCTCCTCAACAACTATCCCTTCTAGGACAACATCCTCTACCGCTACATCCTCAATATCAACAATATCCGGTCCTGCATTAGGACACTCTATCGGATCCACAATCCGATCTCCAATTAGTAATAAAACATCATCGCGCTGTTGCCCCTCAACCTCAGGGTTCGGAGTCCCGCTACCATATACGATAACGAACTACGCTCCTATCACGATATTTATAAGGGTTCCCATAAGGGTTTTAACTGTCAGTGCTACGTTAAGTAGCCCGACTATGAACTTGGCAAGAGTTCTTATTATCTTAGTGAACTTATTATCTTAACGTCACATCATCTCTGAGGTTTATAACGCTTAGCTCTGATACCATTTCTGTAACACCCCCAAATCCGGGGTCGGGGATCCGGGTTGTCACGAGTTCCATTTCCCTTAACAACACCCAATCTTAATAAATAATCAACTACTCTGTACTGTGACCCCACAATAAACACACACACCACAAGTTATAGTCTCAGAGATGAATATCCAAAAATAATCACAAGTCGTTTTATTCCACAATTATATGCCAATACACCTTAAACAGGTTTCTGAATAAATTTACATTTCTTTGCCATTATTACAATTCATAAATATACATAATCTGATACATCAAAAGTTGAAAGCCTAGCCTATTGGTAGTTCCTACCTCAGCTATGGCGGCATCAGTGCTTCTAGAAAACTGCGGAACGTCTCCTAACTTCTTGCGAATCGGGAGCTTGGTCCGGTTCATCTTGTCTATCTGATGTTGTGTGATGAAAGAAGAAAGCAAGGGTGAGCAGCAAGCCCACCAAAATAATATGTATAATGATTAACAATATATGAGCCTTCTCATAGTACTCATGAAAGTCTTGGTCAAAAGAAATGAACCAAGTTGATATCTTAATGCGATGAAGTCGCAAAATATTCAGTATATATATATATACATATATACTTTTCAAAATATTGGAAGTCCTCTTCCATGCACAATATACACAAAGTCCCAGTGTATAACTGTATAAAAAAAAATATCGTTGCAAGGTGATCTCATATATCTAACCTTGTCTCAACATTTTTCTGAAAATCTTTGTCATTCATAAGACAATTATTAATTAGATATAAGTTTAAAAGATGAAGTTACAAGATACCCCAATATACTTATATCTTTCCCAAATACTACTTGAACTACCACCGTTCAAGTTATAATTAGCTTCAAAAGTTCATCACATAGATGAGACTATAAGGCAAGATTTGAATAGATTAAATCTTTAAAATATTATCAAAATAAAATGAAGTTAGGAGATACTTCATTTGATGTAAACATCATTTTGAAAACTTGACCCTGCCAACACTCAACAATCGCCCAACCGTAGCCTTTCTATCGAAGTGCTCTGGGTAGTGTTGCAGAAATTATCCAATTGGATGATGAACTCATTACGGGAGTTTGCCGCGCCAGGAAGACCACTTACGATGATCAGTCGTAGTAGTACAACCCCACCATTTTCTACATGTAGAGGAGAACCTGTCGGATTTACTTGTCAACCGAACACTGAACTCCTAAGGAATGGACCGCCTTAGCGGAACTTCCAGGCCATTTGGGCCAATATAATAAGGCTGGGCCGGCGCTACTCGGCCACTTACGCCACTCCTAGTTCAGATGAAATCCATGACTCTGAAACGTAAAGCTTGTCCCCACTTTCCCCAAGTAGAAACTTGTTGATACGGCTCCACCAAGAAGTCGTATCTATTTGGAAAGGAGAACTCACCGATATTTCCCAGGCGATGCCTGTTAATGGATTAACTTGTTCCAAGAATTTTACTTCCCGAGTGTTGGGTAAGTAATCAATTCATTTATCAAAACAGCAACCTTGTTGCGAATATAAAACACACCACAGAGCCGGATCCCTCAGGTTTTGAGCGAGTATTTAAATCCCCTTCGAAAGGAGGATCTTAAAAAAATGAGTTTTGGGATCCGCTCTAACTTTTAAAAAAATCATTTTGAAGACTCGCAAAACATTTTTAAGAATGTTTGGAGTGAAGCTGATTTAATGAAGTAAATCAGTCCCCAGAATATTTAGAAAATGTCTGAATATTATTATTTAAATAATATTCCCATAAAGAATAATCTTTATAAAATAATTGAAGTAGAAGTATTAAAACTTATACTTGAAATGAATAGCAAATAATCAAAGATATACTTATACGAAAGTAATATCTTTATTTGAATAATCAAAAGTAAGTTTGATTATCGACACCTTATTCTTTAATACAATAAAGAATATTATTAAGTAATAAGCGGAGTCATAATACCTCGAATGAATACTATAAATAATATTCATAAAATAAAGGAGTCATACATCCTCAAATGAATATCCAAGTAATATTCAATAATAATATAAACTGAGTCATAAGCCCTCAAATGAATATTCAAATAATATTCAAATAATAAAATAAACTGAGTCATAAGCCCTCGAATGAATACTCAAATTAATATTCAATTAAGTAAAATAAAGGTATCGAATAAACCTTATTCGATCCATAGTTTTAAAAACTATATCCATATATATATAAATATATATATATATATATATATATATATATATATATATATAATATACTCGGGAACATCGACTCCCGGTTTAGAAATATGTTCACCTTTTATCCCCTATACTAAGGGTATACGCAACTACTTGCTTATTTCTAGCATAGGTATTATGCAACTATAAGCATTGAAATCAACAGATAGATAACCAGATTACGAAACAGATATGCATATATACCATATCAGCATGCTCCAATATATCGCAAAATTTGCTAATAACAATCATGCACTATCACAAGATAATGCATATACATATATTTACATCACAACAACAGTATATCGGGTAGAAAACTTGCCTGAGCGACTGGGGGTTACGAATGGCTCGGGACGAGTCTGGTAACCTATAAACAACAAGTAAGTTGGAATTAAACCAAAGTCACTTGTAAATCTATACTCTAACCAACTCAGACTCTAACGCTCGTTTTGCGCTTACTGATTCTCTTAAGTCACTCGAGTACCCTCGGCTCCACCATTTTTAATAATTTAACCTTTACGAGTTTTAAGGCGATTCCTTCGCGAGTGTCTTACCAACTGCCTAACACACTTACCATAAATGTTTCATGCATTAATTAACCCTTTTTGGTCTTTAACCTATGTTTCAAAGTAAGGCGAGGGGAAAAGTTTCGTTCGCGAAACGCCGTTACTTGAAACGGTCGTTTCTCCTAAACCGTGCATCGGAATCGAACGAACTACATATCAAAACGAAGCTCGTAACATGAGCTATCTAAACATGGCAGTGGTCATAATCTAGCAGGGGGTTCTCGGGTCCTAATGTTATGCATAAAACAGTCCAAAGAAAATCGGACGTTACGACGGCTATGTTTACGCGATTTCCCAATTTTAAACTACTCCAATTAACCACCAACCAACTCATATCCATCAATACAACAAAACTTCACCTAAACCATACCACATCAGTCCATAATCTCCAAGGTTTTCAACTCAAACAACCACAATCAAGACCTATGAACTATAATCAAGTTTCAATTACCAAAAACACTTCCAAATCAAACCAAACTACTAATAATCACAATCCATGCTTCTCATTTCACAACACCAACCATTAAACTTACTAACAAATAAAGTAAAGGCTAGGGTTTGAAGTTTATACCTTCCTTGGGAGGTGTTAAGTTGCTAGGAAGCCTTAGGGAGCCTCCTACAAGCTTGATCTTTCCAAAGAAATCAAGAACACAAAGTTAGGCTTTGAAGTTTCTAAAAGTCCGATTTAAAGAACTGTAAAAATGAGGGTCTTACCATGATTATTTGGACGAGACTTGTGAACAAGAGTTGTAGGCCATCTCAATACCTTTCCAATGAGCTATAGAACACAATATTTGAGTGAGAAATGAAGGAGATACAGCAGTTTTAGTGTTCTGGTTCTGTTTTGGCCGAGAGCATGAAGAACAATGCCTTGGTTTCTTTTTGATTTTGATGAAAAATGATTTGCTTGGCTTGGTTGGTTTGATTTTTGTGTTTGTTTTAGTAAATTACCTAGTTGCCCTTGATTTTGTGTGGTTCTCATTCAACCACACCTCCTTCCTTCCCTTGTCATGCTTGTGTCACCCTCATGATGTCATCCTCCCTTCCTTGTCCTCTTTCTATTGGTTGGATGACATCATTCCCACTAATCCCTTTGATTAACTTCCTAATCGTTTGCCTAATGACCGCTGATCTGTTATACGGTTCGCTTAACTTTCGTTCTCGTTTATCGTTTGAAGGATCATACCCGGGATCTTATTACTTAGGTTCCCTTAACCTTTCTCAATATATTATATTCCTTTTATGATCCTCTCCTATAATCCTTTAATTTAAATCCTTTTTATCCTGTTACCTTTTTCTCAAATCTTTCCGTATCTAGTGTATTTCCGGGAAAAATCAAAGTGTTCGGATTTGGATTCTGACGATCTTTACATACACTTATATCCCATATAAAGTACTAATAAAATCTCAGAATATCCATATCAGAACCCCTACATAGTGTGGCATGAAAAGTTTTCTCATTCAGCAAAAACACTATTCATAAGGGTTTCAAAAATTTCCCAAAAATTGGGGTTATTACACATATCATGAATTTTGTCGAGATCTATAGTACTTTCAAATATAATGGTGTCACTGATGAGGCTATCAAGCTGAGGCTTTTCCCATTCTCTCTGAGGGACAAAGCTAAGGACTGGTTACATTCTTTACCAGCTGGGTCCATCACTACTTGGGAAGATCTTGCGCAAAAGTTTCTGGTGAAGTTCTATCCAATGGCCAAAACTGCAGCTATGAGGAGTGCTCTTACTCAGTTTGTGCAGCAACCAGGAGAATCTATGTGCGAAGCTTGGGAGTGCTACAAAGAGATGTTGAGAAAGTGTCCACATCATGGGATGCCTGACTCGATGGTGATCACGGGTTTCTACAATGGTTTGGGGGTCCAATCTCGACCCATGCTCGATGCAGCTTCTGGAGGCGCCTTGTGGGCCAAAAGCTATACTGAGGCCTATAATCTCATTGAAACTATGGTTGCAAACGAGTATCAAAACCCAACTTAAAGGATGATTCCTGGGACAGTAGCATGTATTCTGGAAGTTGATGCAGTTACAGCTATTACAGCACAGCTCACGGCGCTGACTATGAAGGTCGATTATTTAACCAACTATGGCGTAAATTAATTATCTAGTGTCTGTGAGCTTTGTGCAGGCTCTCATGCTACGGGTCAGTGTTCTCTTGTTAATGAATCTGTTCAGTATGTGAACAATTTCCAGAAACCGTAGCAGTCTGTGCCCGCTACTTATCATCCTAATAACAGAAATCATCCCAATTTCAGCTGGAGCAATAATCAGAATGTTGTTCAGCAATCATATCAGCAAGCTGCAAATAAACAGTTTAATCCACCTGGATTTCAGCAACCTCAGCAATTTGCTCAAAGGCAACAATATCCTCAACAAGGAGATGTTGCTCCACCTTCTAGTGCTGATTTCGAGGAGTTAAAGATGTTGTACAAAAGTCAGGTTGTTTCTATTAAGACCTTGGAAAATCAAATTGGATAAATAGCCAATGCCTTGCTGAATCGTCAACCGGGCACACTTCCCAGCGATACTGAAGTGCCAGGCAGCAAGGAAGCTAAAGAGCAAGTCAAAGCTGTCATCTTAAGGTCTGGAAAAGTTATTGATGCTGAAAAAGCAAAAGATGTAGAAGCTGAAGTTGTAGATGAAGAAGGAATGCAAAAGGAGAAAGATGGGGAACCAAGAAAGACTACTATTGAACATACTCTGCCTGAGGGTAATACAGGGGAGAAACAACTCTATCATCCACCACCTTTACTTAAGCGATTGCAAAAACAAAAGTTGGACAAGCAATTTGGTAAGTTTCTGGAGGTGTTCAAGAAACTTCACATCAACATACCTTTTGCTGAGGCTCTTGAGCAAATTCCTAGTTATGCAAAATTCATGAAAGGTATTCTTTCGAGAAAGGTGAAACTGGATGATCTTGATACCGTTGCTCTGACAGAAGAGTGCAGCGCCGTACTGCAATAAAAGTTACCTCCAAAGCTTAAGGATCAAGGTAGCTTCACCATTCCTTGCACCATTGGCAAGTTGTCATTTGACAAGTGCCTTTGTGATTTGGGAGCAAGCATCAATCTGATGTCGTTGTCTATCTTCAAAAAGCTGAATTTTCCCGATCCGAAGCCCACCTACATGTCTCTACAATTGGCTGATCGTTCGATTACATACCCATGAGGCATCGCGGAGGACGTGCTAGTAAAGGTGGACACGATCATCTTTCCTGCAAATTTTGTCATTCTGAATTTCGAGGAAGATAAGAAGATTCCCATAATCTTGGAAAGACCTTTCTTGGCTACAGGTCGTACCTTGATAGATGTGCAAAAAGGTGAAATCACTATGAGGGTGCAAGATCAAGATGTAACATTCAATGTGTTCAATGCGATGAAATTCCCTACGGAAGATAGTGCTTCAAGGTGGATTTGGTCGATTCTGTAGTTACTTCATAACTTGATCATGTGCTAAGGTCTGATGCCTTAGAAAAAGCCTTATTGGGGGATTTTAACAGTGAAGATGATGAAGGCAATTATCAGTTACAATATCTGAATGCTTCTCCTTGGAAACGGAAGTTAGACATGCCATTTGAATCTCTTGGAAATACTGATCTCAAGAATGCTGAGGGAAAGCTCAAACCATCTATTGAGGAAGTACCTACTTAGGAGCTTAAACCACTGTATGAACACTTGAGGTATGCTTTTTTAGGTGATGCATCTACTTTTCCAGTTATTATTGCATCTAAACTTTCAGGTAGTGATGAGGACAAGCTCTTGAGGATTCTGAGAGAATTCAAATCGGCCATCGGATGGACTATAGTAGATATAAAAGGGATCAGCCCTTCGTACTGCATGCATAAAATTCTGCTAGAGGAAGGTAGCAAGCCGACTGTTGAGCAACAGCGAAGGCTTAATCCTATCATAAAAGAAGTGGTGAAGAAAGAAATTCTAAAATGGTTGGATGCATGAATCATATATCCTATTTCTGATAGTTCTTGGGTGAGCCCCGTACAATTTGTACCTAAGAAAGGAGGTATTACTGTGGTAGCAAATGAGAAGAACGAGCTCATCCCCACTTGAACAGTCACAGGATGGAGGGTATACATGGACTACAGGAAGTTGAATAAAGCCATGAGGAAGGATCACTTCCCTCTTCCATTCATTGATCAGATGCTTGACAAGTTGGCTGGGCATGGGTATTATTGTCTTCTGGATGGCTATTCGGGCTACAATCAGATTTGCATTGCACCAGAAGATCAAGAGAAAACTACTTTCACTTGTCCATTTGGCACGTTCGCTTTTCGCAGAGTTTTTTTTGGCTTATGTGGTGTACCTGCCACTTTTCAGAGATGCATGATGGCCATATTCTCTAATATGATTGGAAATAATGTCGAAATGTTCATGGACGACTTCTCCGTCTTTGGACAGTCATATGATGAATACTTGTATAATCTCCGTTTGGTGCTCAAAAGGTGTGTTGAGACCAATCTGGTGCTCAATTGGGAAAAATGTCACTTCATGGGTCAGCAAGGCATCATTCTTGGGAATAAGGTCTCTAGTAAAGGTCTTGAGGTGGATAAAGCCAAGGTGGGCATCATTGAAAATCTTCCACCACCTATTTCTGTGAAAGGAATCCGTAGCTTTCTTGGTCATGCAGGTTTTTATCGGCATTTCATCAAGGACTTCTCTAAGATATCTAAGCCGTTGTGCAACTTGCTCGAGAAAGATGAGTCTTTCAAATTTGATGATGAATGCTTGGCAGCATTCGAGACTCTCAAGAAGAGTTTAATTACCGCACCAGTTATTACGGCACCTGATTGGAGAGAACCTTTTGAGATGATGTGTGATGCAAGTGGTTATGCACTGGGAGCAGTTCTTGGGCAGCGAAAGACTAATATCTTTCATGTGGTCTACTATGCTAGTAAGACGCTAAATGGAGCCCAACTGAACTACACCACTACTAAGAATGAGCTCTTGGCTATAGTTTTTGGTTTCAAAAAATTTCGATCTTATCTACTTGGGACAAAGGTGACAGTGTTCACTGATCACGCTGCCATTGGTTATCTGGTCTCAAAGAAGGATTCGAAGCCTAGACTTATTCGTTGGGTTCTCTTACTACAGGAATTCGAGTTAGAGATCAAGGATCGAAAAGGTAATGAAAATCAAGTAGCTGACCATCTCTCTAGATTAGAGAATCCCGATTCTACTTCACATGTAAGACATTGATCAACGAATCTTTTTCGGATGAGCAGTTGTTCGCAATTCAAGAGGAAGAGCCATGGTTCGCAGACATTGTGAACTATCTTGTTAGCAATATAATGCCTCTTAATATGAATGCGGCTCAAAAGAAGAAGTTTTTGCATGAGGTGAAGTGGTACATGTGGGATGAACCATATTTGTTTAGACAAGGAGCTGACCAGATCATCAGGAGATATATCCCATTTTGTGAGACGGAGGGGATATTAGGAGACTTTCATTCCACAGTTTATGGTGGACATTATGGTGGTGAAAAGACAGCAGCTCGTATTCTTCAAGCAGGTTTTTTCTGGCCTACGTTATTTAAGGATGCACATCAGTTCGTTTTAAGGTGTGATCATTGCAAAGAGTTGGGAATCTTTCCAGAAAGGATGAGATGCCTTTAAATGTGCTACTTGAAGTTGAGGTCTTCGATTTTTGGGGAATAGATTTCATGGGACCATTTATCTCATCCTGCAATAATCAGTACATCTTGCTGGCAGTCGATTATGTCTCAAAATTGGTAGAAGTCAAAGCTCTACCGACTAATGATGCACAGGTAGTGTTGAGTTTTCTTCACAAGCAGATATTCAAAAGGTTTGGAACACCACGAGTTATCATAAGTGACAAAGGGTCGCATTTCTGCAATCGTAAGTTCACTTCTATGATGCAACGCTACAATGTGAATCATCGCATTGCTACTGCCTATCATCCGCAAACTAATGGTCAAGCTGAAGGGTCTAATAGAGAGATCAAGTGCATTCTAGAGAAAGTCATTTATCCGTCAAGGAAAGATTGGTCTTTGAAGCTCGATGAAGCTGTTTGGGCTTATAGAACAACATACAAGACTCCACTTGGGATGTCCCCGTTTCAACTTGTCTATGGTAAGGGATATCATTTACCTGCGGAGCTTGAGCATAAGGCTTATTGGGCATTAAAGAAGTTAAACCTTGATCTAGATGCAGCTGGGAAGAAGTGAATACTTCAGTTAAATGAACTTGATAAATTTCGACTTCAAGCGTACGAAAACAACAAAATGTACAAGGAAAAGGTAAAAAGGTGGCATGACAGGAAGCTATCGCCTAAGTCACTCGTGTCGGGGCAACAAGTTCTTCCATTCAACTCTCGTCTCTGACTTTTTCCTGGAAAGTTGAAATCAAGGTGGTCTGGACCATTTATAATCAAAACCGTGTTTCCACATGGAGCGGTGGAGATTTTTGAGAATGATTCGGGCCAAGCATTCAAAGTAAATGGTCAGAGATTGAAGCATTATTATGGGGATACGGCAAACCGTGAAGTGGTTAGTGCCGTTTATCGTCAACTTGATCGCATAACTCCACGTCAAGCTAATGACGTAAAAGAAGCGCTTCTTGGGAGGCAACCCAAGATATGAGACCATAGGACACCTTAGAATATATTACTTTATCCAAAAAACCAAAAAAATCAGAAAAAAGGTTGCAGAAAAAAGGTTGCAGAAAAAAAAATTCCTGAAGCCTAGCAGGCGCCCACGTGCTAGGAGCGCACAACCGCGTGCTAGCAGGCGCCCGCGTGCTGGTGCCAGGCTACCGCGTGCGACCCTGACTTTTGAAAAATCATTTTTCAGCCTAAAAAAACAAAAAAAAATCACAAAAAAAATTAATCCATCAACCCACGATTTCCCCCCATACTGTTAGGCACAAAACATGGGCTAAATAAATCACACAAGTATACGCGTTCACAAGTAATATAGAATAATTTTTAGTCCGTTCCCACAGAGACTCTGATTAATTATATTTAATTAACACTTACTCACCAATGTATGATTATTCTTCAATGTCAAGAAAATAACAATTAAGGTTGGTAAACTAATAATTACTACGAGAATTAAACACTTGAATTAACAATATTAAACACACATGAGATCCTAACTTCATTACTACTTCATTCAATAGTTATTGTTATTAACCTTAGCAAGTAATGGTGATGATATTAATCGAACAACACGAAACTGATAAACGCCAACTTTCGTTGTACGAATACCATTCTACCAATTATCCACAATTAAGATAGAAGTTGAATAGGCATCAATTATGTTGAGACCCTATATGTCTACAGAATTTGACAACATAACGATTTAAGCGCAAGTTATTCATGATGATTACACAGGGCAAGTAAAACGATTAAAGTTACCCACTAATTATGCATACAATATATGAACCTATGCTAGCATGGCAAGTTCTAAATCTTAAGATTCATTGTCACTTCACAAGAGATTAATAGGCTTTCTTACATGTTTGTGACGTATATAAGACGAATAAGTACAACCTATACTAGATATCATACAATCACCACATACAAAGGTATTAAACAATTAACGAAAGAATTCCATAGTAAATCAGCTAGGATCCCATGATCACGATTAGCCCATAATAGAACTCATCGTCACCATGGGTTCATATGAAAGCATGATAATAACACAATGATATAAAACTAATAAAATACTTAATAAATAATGAAGTACGTCACAAGAGTATTAAGGTTCAAAGCATAAATAAAACTAGCATCCACTATTATAATGAATTAAAAGAATCACAAGATAAACATATGCTTCCTCTTCTTCGTTGTTGCGTGCTAAAACGGTCTTCTCAATCTTCTTGCCCTTGCTCTTGATGGAGAAAACGTCTTCCCATAAGGTTTATATAATAGCCCAAGTGAACCAGCCCAATAGAAGCCCAATTGTACTAGAATTAATAAAATCCAGATTCTAAATTTCCGCACGAAAGCGGTCGACTGCTGCCTCCACACGGCCGCTTGCTAGCACGCGGTCGCCTGCTTCTGCCGCGCGGCCGCCTACTACCCTTCTAGAAAATACTTTATTTTGCTTCTGTTTTTGCTGATTTCTTCGCTCATCACCCTTAGACTGATTCCAAGAACTTCTTTAAGCTTTATTCGATGTAAACCACCTATCTAAGCAAGTTATACCCTGAAATGCAAAAAAACTAGAAAACACATCAAATACACAAAATATTTGAGTTCAAAACACCAATTCAAGCCGTTATGAGACGCTCTAAGTGGTATAAAATGCCACTTATCACATACCTTGCCACAATCCCTACTCCTAATCAAATTCTAACCCTAACTTTGCCCTATAAATACATACAATCTCTCCTACACACCAAACACAAACTCTCCAACTCTTATTCTCAGTTCTCATGGCCCAAAGAGATCACGAACTATGGGTAGCAGCAGCATCAATCCGACTGCTACTGATTCTTCGAGGAATACTGCTGCGAGGCCCCGATTGTTGGATGAGGCTGCTGAAGAAGAGTACACCAAGCTTCTGACTAAGCCTATTATCAGGAAGAGGGGGTTATTGCCATCATGGAGGGATGGTGAGTTGCTACCGATGATTGCTGAGAAGGGATGGATTACATTCTTCGAGTCACCTGATGCGGTTCTGATGAGTATCGTTCGTGAGTTCTATGCGAATGCCAAGGCCAACAAGAATGGGTTTTCTGTTGTTCGTGGGCTTACTTTTGATTATCAGCGCGAGGCGATTCGCTGGGTAATTGGACAGCGACAAAGGAAACCATAAGAGGAGCATTGGAATGCAAAGGCCCCTGAGGACTTTGATTTGGACTTGATTATTGCTACTTTCTGTCAGCCGAGCACAGTGTAGAAGTTCAAAAGGGGATCCAACGATTATCTTAGTTTCCCTACTGTTGCGATGAACAGGTATGCTCGTGCTTGGAATGGGTTTATATGTGCTAATATTCTTCGTTCTTTGCAGGCACATGAGGTTACAGGGGAAAGGGTGAGGTTGTTATGGGGAATTCTGAATGATGAATATTATGTGGAGCTTGGTGAGTACATCTACCAAGGGATTTTGAAGTTTTGAGGGGGAAATCGCAATACTCTATCCCATATGCCTCTATTGTCATGAAGCTTTGCAAGGTAGTTGGAGTCCAGTGACCTTCTTATGAGCAGTTACAGATGTCGGTCGCTCCTATTGATTTATCGACTTTGAATGCGATGCAGGATTGGACGGGTGGAGAGCTAGAGTCACATGGTTTGGAGTATCACCTTCCAGGAGGAGTTTCAGCAGCTGGTGCTACCATGGCTAGGCCCAGTCAGGCTCAGGGAGGGGCAGGCTCTTCGAGAGCTCAGGGAGGAGATGGTTCGGGATTGGCTGATGTCCAGTACAGGAGGATTTTAAGGAGGATGGATGCGATGTATGAGTCGCAGAGTCGGTTTGCGGAGGAGCTCACCCAGGCATTTGGGACTGCATTTAGAGGCCTTGGAGCTAACATCCAGTGGCCCATTTTTTGTGATGATTATGCTTATCCACCTCTTGACACTCCACCCTCTGAGGGTGATGATGATGATTCGTCTGAGTAGGTATACCCTGTGTTCCTTTCTATTACCTTCACTGGGGACAGTGATGATTTTAAGTTTGGGAGTAGTAGTTAAGGAATATATTTGTGTGTGTGTCATAGTTGCATTTTTATGATTAGTTTAGTTCATATAGTTTCATATTTTTGTCAAATAATTTTTTTTAAGGATTTATAGCTTTATTTATCATGTCATATAGCTCATGCATATACCATGATCCCGATCCCTTTGTGTTGCTTTACTGATTAATATCTGATATTGACGTGAGTGTAGTGATAGAGTTAAAGTTATGTTGAATCTTGTTAGGTTGATATGCATGCTAAAACACTTGTAATTTCTCTAAGCCTTAGAGTATGCTTAAGGACTAGATTGTTGTCATGCTTTGATTATTTTTTAGGTTAATCTATTTCTTATACTTAGAGTGCATGCTAGGCTCTTAATGATAAAAGGCATGAAAAGATAAAAGTTGGAGGGAAAAAAATTGGAATTCATTGCTAGTTGTGGCTAGGCGTCAAATGGCTAGTAGCCGACTCGTATTGTATACGAGTAGTCTAGGGTTGAGCAAGAGGGAGCGAAACGCACTTGCTCAGAAATTAAAAAAAGAATTTTTTTTTTGGTTTAATGCACAATTGATCACGAGTGGGCTCTTTGGTATTCGAGTTATTAAGTTCTTAGGGGACTTTGTGCCTAGTGACCTAAGGCATTTATAGTCTGGGATCCGCTAACCTAACGCTCGCTAAATGGGTACCATTGCATAAATCTTTTGTGGACCTTACTCATTGCACGATCAAATAAACATTTGTTTTATGTGTTGAATAAAAGCAGGATTCCGCAATAAACTCCAATAATCTTGAAGTGTTATAAATCATTTTGTGTCCAGAATATATTCCTCGTATAAACTTGTGATTGCCTTGAGGATAATTAAGTTATGGTGATTGATCTAGTTTTGAAGCATATCTATTAAGCATTCGCATACACAACGTTTCTAGTTGTATGTTAGATTGCATGATTTGATTGATCTTTAGTCACCTAATTGCATTTGTTGATATGTCATGTGTTGGTTGGTTTAGTCATCGCGAGGGGATCGCTGCATTCACATAAGTTGCATTCATGCATGTTTTATTCTAAGTTTGAGTCTGTGATGCTTGAGGTTAAGCATCGATTTAAGTTTGGGGGTGTGATAAGTGGCATTTTATACCACTTAGAGTGTCTCATAATGGCTTGAATAGGTGTTTGGAACTCAAGTATTTTGTGTATTTGACGCGTTTTCTAGTGTTTTTGCATTTCAGGGTATAACTTGCTTAGATAGGTGGTTTTCATCAAATAAAGCTAAAGGAAGTGCTTCGAATCAGTCTAGGGGTGATGAACAAAGAAATCAGCAAAAAAATAGAAGCAAAATAAAGTATTTTCCAGAAGGGCAGCAAGCGGCCGCGCGCCAGAATCAGGCGACCGTGTTCCAGCAAGCGGCCGCGTGGAGATAGCAGCCGACCGCGTGCGTGCGGAATTTTAGAATCTGGATTTTATTAATTCAAGTACAATTGGGCTTCAGTTGGAACTGGTACTCTTGGACGCTTATATAAACCTTATGGGAAGACCGTTTTAGCACGCAACAACGAAGAAGAGGAAGCATGCGTTTATCTTGTGATTCTTTTAATTCGTTTTAATAGTGGATGCTAGTTTTCTTTATGCTTTGAACCTTAATACTCTTGTGATGTACTTTATTATTTATTAAATATTTTAATTAGCCTTATATCGTTGTGTTATTATCATGCTTTCATATGAACCCATAGTGATGATGAGTTCTATTATGGGCTAATCGTAATCATGGGATCCTAGCGGATTTACTATGGAATTCTTTAGTTAATTGTTTAATACCTTGGTATGTGGTGATTGTATGATATATAGTATAGGTTGTGCTTATTCGTCTTATATGCGTCGCGAACATGTAAGATAGCATGTTAATCTCTTGTGAAGTGACAGTGAATCTTGAGATTTAGAACTTGCCATACTAGCATAGGTTCATGTATTGTATGCATGATTAGTGGGTAACTCTAACCATTTTACTTGCCCTGTATAATCATCATGAATAACTTGCGCTTAAATCGTTATGTTGTCAAATTCTGTAGACATATAGGGTCTCAACATTATTGATGCCTATTCAACTTCTATCTTAATTGTGGATGCTTGGTATAATGGTATTCGTACAATGAAAGTTGGCGTTTATCAGTTTCATGTTGTTCGATTAATATCATCACTATTACATGCTAAGGTTAATAACAATAACTATTAAATGAAGTAGTAATGAAGTTAGGATCTCATGTGTGTTTAATATTGTTAATTCAAGTGTTTAATTCTCGTAGTAATTATTAGTTTACCAACCTTAATTGTTATTATCTTGCCATTGAAGAATAATCATACATTGGTGAGTAAGTGTTAATTAAATATAATTAATCAGAGTCTCTGTGGGAACGAACTAGAAATCATTCTATATTACTTGAGAACGCGTATACTTGCATGATTTATTTAGCGCATGCTTTGTGCCTAACAGATAATGCACCTACATCTTCTTTCCCAAGATGAAGCCTATGTGGACTGCATAAAGAGAGGTCCTCATGTACCAATGAGATTCGCAACTGGAAATGAACCATCTGTTCCAAAACCTAGGCATGAATGGTCAGATCCTGATATTGAGAAAGTCAGGAAGGATAAGAAATCCATGAACATATTGTTCAATGGAGTTGATGGTGATATGTTTGATAACATCATTAATTGTAAAATAACCAAAGAAGTTTGGGACACAATCCAGATTATTTGTGATGGTACTGAGCAATGGAGAACAAGATGCAGCTCCTAATTCATCAATATGAGCATTTCCACTTTGAAGATAGTGAGTCACTCACTGATATATTTAGTAGATTTCAAAAGCACCTAAATGCTCTAAATGTGCATGGAAGAGTTTATCAAATAAAAGACTCAAAGCTCAAGTTCCTTAGATCTCTTCCAAAGGAGTGGAAGTCAATGACATTCTCATTGAGAAATTCACAAGATTACAAGGAGTTCACCCTGAAGAGACTGTATGGCATCCTGAAAACCTATGAGCTTGAAATAGAGCAAGATGAAAGAATGGAGAAAGGAAGGAAGAAAGGACGGTCCATAGTACTGGTTGCTGAGTTTGAAAAGGAGAAAGAAATGAAGGTAGAAGATGTTGAGTCTACATCAAAAGTCTGTGAAAGCAAGGGTAAAGGGCTAGTAGCTGAGAATGAAGATCAGTTGTGCCAAGATGACATGGGTGAAATTGATGAACATCTATCATTTTTATCCAGGAGATTTTCCAAGCTCAAATTCAAGAAGAATTTTGGAGCAGCCAAGCCAAATAGAAACATGGTTGATAAGTCAAAATTCAAGTGTTTCAAATGTGGCTTGGCGGGTCATTTTGCCAATGAATGTAGGAACTCTGATTCCAGCAAAAAGAAGTTTGAGCATGTTGATTATAAACAGAAATACTTTGAGTTGCTCAAGAAAAAGGAAAGGGCTTTCATCACTCAGGAGAATGACTGGGATGCAGATGGAATGGATGAAGATGAAGATACAAGCTATGTCAACCTAGCTCTGATGGCAAAATCAGATGAAACAGAGACCAGTTCTTCAAGCAATCAGGTAATCACCACTAAACTAGCACATAAAACCAAAGCTGAGTGTAATGATGCAATAAATTACATGTCTACAGAATTGTATCACCTGCTTGTTACACTTGCGTCCCTCACTAAGGAAAATGCTAAAATTAAAGAAAATAATCTGTTTTTAAGTGAGAGGAATAATGTGCTAGAATCTCAGTTTATTGAATTTGAAAAATTGAGAATTGAGTGTAAGATTGCTAAGGATGAATTAACTGAGTCCTTGAAGAAAGAAGAGATTGTAAAGAAGCAGCTTGAACGAGAACAAGAAGTGATTAAGGCATGAAAATCATCTAAAGATGTTCATGCTCAAATCACTAAAGTTCAAGGTATTGAGTCCTTTTGTGATGCAGCCTGGAACAAGAGTAAAGAGAAGCTCGATTCTAATTTGGTTGAAGGATTGTTGACAGATGTGGACTCGACGGATAATGAAAATCATCCGTCGGATAATACAGAGGGTTATCCGTCGAGAGACAAGGAGCCACATATGTCGGCTGTGAGTAAACCAGTTAGCAAAGCTAAGTTAGCCAAGTTAAATGAGAAATATGGATCAGTTTCTAAAAACTTTATTCCAGGAGAATCGAGTCAAGTTAGAAAAGAAAAGAGAGTTAATGTTGGGCATCTGTCTATCAAGTAATTGAATGACATATTAGAAAAGATTGAGGTTAAAACAGAAGCTAAAAGGAAAAATAATAGAAATGGGAAAGTAGGAATTAACAAACATAACAACTACACACCTGATAAATATGGTTCAAGAAAAATCTGTGTTAAGTGTGGTAGTGTTAATCATTTGTCTGTTAATTGCAAGCTTGCCATGCCTACTCCCATGTCTGCACCCTCTTCTTTTCCAAATATGACTGCCATGCCTACCACGCTTATGAATGCTATGTCTACTCAGAATATGAATGCACAATTTTCTAATATGCCATTTGCACCTAATCCTTATTATGCTGCATTTAGTATACCTCAAATGCAATTTAGCATGCCTTATTGGAATAACATGTTTGCAAATAGCATGCCTTTTCATGTAAACCAAAATGTGCACTAAAATTTTGTTTTAATGTCTGGTTTCAAAGGTTCAACTCAAATGACTAAGGATGAATCTGAAATTCTCAAGTCAAATGAGATCAAACCTAAGAAACCAAAGAAGAAAGCTAACAAGGATGGACCCAAGGAAACTTGGGTACCAAAATCAACTTGATTTGATTTTGATGTGTGCAGGGAAACAGAAAGAATCTCTGGTATCTGGATAGTGGTTGCTCAAGGCACATGACTCGAGATTCTAGCCCGCTCACTGAGTTCAAGGAAAGAGCTGGCCCAAGTATTACTTTTGGAGATGACGGCAAGGGTTATACTGTGGGATATGGCTTAATTTCAAAGGACAATGTCATCATTGAAGAGGTTGCCCTAGTGGATGGTCTCAAGCATAATTTGTTGAGTATCAGCCAGCTTTGTGATAAGGGTAACTCAGTTACTTTCAATTCAGAAGCCTATCTTGTGACAAAAAAGCAACAAAATGGTTCTCACTGGAGTGAGAAAAGGAAATGTGTACCTAGCTGACTTCAACTCATCAAATGAAGAATCAGTCACTTTTCTTCTCAGTAAAGCAAGTCAAGATGAAAGTTGGCTATGGCACAAGAAGTTGTCACATCTAAACTTCATGACCATGAATGAGCTTGTCAAAAAAGAATTGGTTAGAGGTATACCTCAAGTGGAGTTTACTAAGGATGGATTGTGTGATGCCTTCCAGAAAGGAAAGCAGATCAAAGCATCATTCAAAAAGATGCTTGATTCAACAATTGAAGAACTTTTGCAACTGTTGCACATGGATTTGTTTGGACCAGTCAATGTGTTGTCCATCTCAAGGAAAAGATATTGCCTAGTAATTGTAGATGATTTCTCAAAGTTCTCTTGGACATATTTTCTGAATTCCAAAGATGAAGCTGGTGAAATCATCATCAATCACATAAGGCAAGTCAACAATCATCCTAATTTCAAAGTGAGAAGAATCAGGAGTGACAATGGAACTGAGTTCAAGAACTCTGTGATGAGATCATTTTGTGAAGAGAATGGAATTATGCATAAGTTTTCTGCAGCTAGAACTCCTCAACAAAATGGAGTGGTGGAAAGGAAAAACAGTCTCTAATTGAAGCTGCAAGGAAAATGCTTGAAGAATCAAAGTTACCAACATATTTTTGGGTTGAAGCTGTGAATACTGCATGCTACACTCAGAATATTTCTTTGGTTAATCAAGCTAAATGCATGACTCCTTATTAGTTGTTCAAGAATAGGAAGCCAACTCTAAATTTTCTTCATATCTTTGGCTGCAAATGTTATATCTTAAGGAATCAAACTGATCAACATGGGAAGTTTGATGCCAAAGCAGATGAAGGAACTTTCTTGGATTTGCTGTTGGAAAAACATATAGAGTCTACAATCTAAGAACCAATATTGTTATGGAATCAGTGCATGATCAAGAAGCACATAATTCAACATTTGTCGAGTTACAGAATGCTTCATCCATCGGCAGACAATCAGCTTCATCCATCGAGATATAAAGTGCATCATCTGTCGGAATAATGAGAGAAGCTGAGAGTCAAAATAGATCACCTACAGATAGTACTCTTTCCTCAAATCAAAGATTCACAAACTCAGGGGGAGTTTCTCATAATCAAAACTCAGTCACACTTCAAGAAAATAATGAGGCCACTTCATCTAGAGCTAATCTACCATAACAGAGAAAATGGACTAAAGATCACCATTTTGACCTCATTATTGGTGATGCATCTTCTAGAGTTCAAACAAGGAAAGCAACTCAAGATGAGTGTCTGTATAGAAGATTCCTTTCTAAGGAAGAACCAAAGAAGGTAGAAGAAGCTCTATTGGATCCTGAATGGATTTTAGCTATGTAGGACGAGCTAAACCAATTTGAAAGGAACAAGGCATGGAAACTGGTACCCAAGCCTAAAGGAAAGAATCCAATTGACACCAAGTGGGTATTTAGAAATAAGATGGATGAAAATGGCATAGTTGTCAGGAACAAAGCTAGATTGGTTGCTAAGGGCTATTGTCAACAAGAAGGGATAGATTTTGATGAAACTTTTGCTCCTGTTGCAAGACTTGAAGCCATCAGAATTTTTTTAGCTTATGCAGCCCATGCCAATTTCAAAGTCTATCAAATGGATGTCAAAAGTGCCTTTATGAATGGAGATTTGGAGGAGGAAGTCTATGTTAGTCAGCCTCCTGGTTTTGAAGATCCAAATTTTCCAGAATATGTCTACTATCTTTTGAAAGCACTTTATGGATTGAAGCAAACACCTAGAGCCTGGTATGACACTTTATCAAAGTTTATTTTGGAAAATCACTTCACAAGAGGTACTGTTTGATAAAAATTTATTGTTTAGAAATGTTAATGGCTCTAGTATACTTGTTCAAATTTATTTAGATGATATTAAATTTGGCTCTACAGATGAAAAACTTTGCAAAAAGTTTGCCAAATTGATGCAAAGTAAGTATGAACTGAGCATGATGAGAGAACTAACTTACTCTTTTGGTTTACAAGTTAAGCAAGTTAGTGATGGAATATTCATTAGTCAAACCAAATATATTTTTGATCTCTTAAAGAAGTTTGATCTAATGGATTGCACATCTGCAAAAACTCTCATGGCCACTGCAACTAAATTTGAATTAAACACTACTGAAAAGTCTGTGGATATTTCAAGCTATAGGGGCATGGTTGGTTCACTTCTGTACTTAACAGCTAGTAGGCCAGATATAATGTTTTCTACCTGTCTTTGTGTTAGATTTCAGGCTGATCCTAGAGAATCTCATTTAGTAGCTATTAAGAGAATTTTCAGATATCTCAAGGGAACACCAAAACTTGGCATTTGGTACCCTAAAGATTCTGGTTTTGATCTAACTGGTTATTCAAATGCAGATTATGCTGGTTGTAAAATTGATAGAAAAAGTACAACATGAACTTGACAATTTTTAGGAAATAAGCTTGTGTCCTGGTTCAGTAAAAAGCAAAATTCAGTTTCTACTTCTACAGCTGAAGCTTAATAGTTTGCTGCTGGTAGTTGCTGCGCACAGATTTTATGGATGAAAAATCAATTGTTAGACTATGGTCTACAAGTGGACAGAATTCCTATTTTTTGTGACAACACAAGTGCAATTGCCATCACTGAAAATCCAGTACAACATTCAAGAACAAAGCACATAGACATCAAGTACCACTTCATTAGGGAACATGTGATGAATGGTACTGTGGAACTTCATTTTGTTCCAACTGAAAAGCAGCTTGCAGATATCTTTACCAAAACACTTGATGAATCCACTTTTTCCAGGTGGGTAAGTGAGCTAGGTATGTTTAATTATTCTTGAATTCTTTCTCATATTTTTGCAAGTTGCAATGCAGCCAGAAACTCAATTAATTTTTCGGTTTTAGATGAAATTTTGGCTAATTCAAAATTTACATCCCGACGGATACTCATTATCCATCGAGTTTGATCATCCGTCGAAATAGAATATCTTAATAAAAATCAATTACTTTTCTGGATTATTTTATTCATGACGGATAATCGTTTTATTCTCATCCGTCGAATTGCTTTCATCATGGCTGTTGGAACTCTGAACATTATCAATCAGATATACTTACAGTCTGTAAGTATATCACGACGGATAATTGGCAGAATTTTGGTAGTTTATTTATTTTAAACGGCTATTTTGGGCTATTTTGATTGGCTACTTTATTTCACTTTATTACTTTTGACAGTTTATTTCTGATATAATATAAAAGCAAAATTCATTTTCACTCTTTTCTTTTATCATTCTCAAATCAATTGTTCTAACTTTTTTCTTCTCCAAAGCAAATACTCTCTTTCTCTCTACAAATTACCTTACTCTAACAATGGCACCATTAGTCAAAATCATGTCTCAGTCTGCATTTATCTATAAGAAGAACAACTTTATAGCTCTTGTGAACAAGGAAATTCCGGCGTCTGGAGATTTTCACAAAATGATGGATTTTGTGAAAAGTTGCAAACTCAGTTATGCGATGTTCGAATCACGCACAATCTATTGTGAAGTTGTGGAGGAGATATGGACAACTGTTGTATACTAGTCTACAGACAAAACCATAATTTTCACACTCAAAGGTAAGGAATGTTGCATTAATAGTGACACAATTCAAGCATGCTTTAAGATCCCTGAAAAAACTACTATTGTTCCACACACAGATGCTAATTTAGCTACCATGCTTAATTCTATTGGCTATGCACTTCCTACCTCTAAGTTAAGTGAGATTAGAAGGCTAGGTCTTAGAAAAGAATGGAGTTATTTGTGTGATGTAGTTACCAAGGTGTTTTCTGGAAAAATTAGTAGTTTGGGTTCTATCAATATTGTCATGCTTACATGCTTTATACGCTAGTTACTGATAATTATCATAATTTCAGTGACATGGTTATGTTTGAATTAGGCTATAAATTAGGGGAAGTTAATAAGAGAGGTAAAAGTGTCTATTATGCTAGATTCTTTATGAATCTTGCTAATCATCTTATTGAGAATATTGTTATTGAGAACCCAACCAACAAATTGGATTGTTGGGTTCAAGAAAGGAGAAAAATTGCAGATCTGAACAGAGCAAGTCACCACAAAGAGGTGCCCTTCTTCTACTTTCCAATCATGGAGGGCCCTCAGGTAAATAAGGTAAACACCACTATCACTACTCTTCCAACCTCACAAATTTATTTGCCTTCAAGTGTAGCTATGGCATCTATGTTAATGACCCAATAGATGCCTACCCAAGCTACCAAAACAAAAACTTCAAATTCCAAAACAAAGAAATCCCCCTCTGGGTTCTCTCAAAAGAAACCAGTTGCAAAATCTACCAAACCTAAAGAGCGGAGTGTGAAGGGTGGTGAGAAAGGTGAGGGACAGGGTGAAAGTCAAAGAAACCTTAAGGATAAGGTTGGTGAGGTAAGTGTACCCAAGCCTAGCCACACCACAGTTTCCCAACAAACTGTGGTAGTTAATGAGGAAATTAGCACAAGTCTAGTTTTATCCTCTCAAAAGGGTGTTACTATTGAAACAAGCTCCCAACCAGGAGCACAGGCCAAAAGATTAAGGGACACTAGTTCATCTCAAACCTATGCCATAAAGAAGAGATCTAAAACCCTTGGGGATGCACACGAAACACACACAGTGCAAATTGAAGCTAAAGACTCAGTCACTGTACCATCTCAAAGTCAGTTTGATGTGGCTCCAATAAATGTGGAGTCACAGCCAAAATCTTTAATAATAGAAGCACCACAAACACCAAACTATCCCACAAATTCTCTGGATGTGGATATAATTAACACATCAATTCCTGATTCCCCTTCTTTAAGTCTGTTGGGGAAGCTAAAATCTAGTGCAAGTGAGCATCATCTTTTGGATGATTTGTTGGCTCACTTGCCAATTCTTCAGGAACTATTGAAACATCTGTGCCAAAATTTTCATCAATCTGCACAGAGTCCATAATAGTTTCCACTCCAAACTCATTCATTTCTTCTATTCTGATGGATATTGTTCATCTGTCGGTTCGTGATTGTAACCAGACGGAGGTGCCTAATAGCAGTCATCCGTCGGCTATCCTAACTACTATCCCGATGGATGTTTCTCATTCGTCGGTACTCTCTACACACACTGAAATTTTAACAATTGTTACAAGTGTAGATGAGTTACTAGTTGTACAATCACTCTTAGGACTGAGGGAAGGGAGTGAAATGAGTGAGAGGCTGGGTTGCTCCCAGGCAAAAGGAGAGAAAAAGAGTGAACTCATGCAGGCTATTTCTTCCAGCCTAGCAAAAGAGAGTGAGAGGAGTCCCACCTTAAAAGGTGAAGGTGAGGGTATAAGGGTGGTGAGCCAAAGGGAGCCCTTGATGCATCAAAAGAGAGAAAACGAGAGAAATGCAGGTACAGAAGTTATAAGGATAGAAACCATTGCTAGTGAGTCAATGAATGTCAGTATGCAAAAAGGGAGAGACTATTTCAGCAAGAATATCAAGTTGTCATAGATTCTATCTCCCTGGATGCTGAGACATTTACTCATCCCGTTTTAGCTTATCAAACTCTAGCTAAACAGGGCAATGAGGATGCTGAGAAGATGCTAAACCTAGTGCATACAACTGCTTCTCTACAAAGGGCAAATGATATAATCACTGTTATGCCATCTAAAACTGGTAGTGATCCTGAATTGGCTGAAGACTCTTTTGGGAATGATGGTGAACATATAGAGGATGATAACATGAGCATAGGGGGAGATGCAGATATTCCATCCTGGATGCTGACTAAAGAATGTTCATATTCACATCTCCAATCCACCTTATTTAAGCTAATTCATGACACCCAAACAGTAATTCAGGGATCCATAAGTGCCAACACTAAAAGGTTACTCACAGCACATCTTGAAGCTCTACAAATGCACAAGATTCAAGCTCTCCAACACAGTCAAAGTGTGGATGAAATAAAGCAAGAAATTTCTGAAGTCAAACAAGATTTTGTGGAAAGGTTGGATGCCAAACTTCCAGGAACCACCATGACTGAGATAGCTCAAAATCTAAGGAAAGTAGATCTAAACAGAAAGGTTGAGTCCATGGACTCTAGGCTGACTAAAGTGGAGAAGTCAATGGCCAACATACTTGCAAATCAGGAAGCTCAGACTGCTCTGCTCCAACAGTTGGTGGATGCATAACTCCCTTCTTCTCAACAACTTGATGCTAACAAAAAGGGGGAGAAAGGCTCATCAAGTGAGGGGGAGACTCTGCTCAAAATTCAAGTCAACAAAGTAATTGTGCCAGCAATTGCTTTCACTAAGCCACGAGCTGTGGATAGCATTGATCTCATCAATCTAGCAGCAACAAAACTAGAATCAAATGACAAACTGACAAAGATTGATGTAGCAGCAGCTGAGAAGGAGCTAGATGATAAATGGAAGAAGATTGATGCAGAAATTCAAAAGAAATCTGGTCAGATACAGAAACCAGACAAAAAATTTTATCACCACTCATAAGTCACACAAATCCCAGTGAATGAAATGAGTCTTGGTAACTTGGAAAAAGGCCAAACTTCATGCATCAAATCTCCAAAAGCCAATCTAATTCTGAAGTCTAAAAGGAACTATTCAAAGTTCTCAGACAAAAACCCTGTGGATCTTATGTTTGAGACACCTAGGCCAGATGAAAAGAAGCTATTGACAAGGTCAATTGCATTTTACAAAGATCCATCTGATTCAGTTCAAAAGAAGAGAATTTCAAAAATTTACAAGAATGGAAAAGAGATCTGTGTGGTCGCTGGAAAACCCTCTGTTTATAGAAGCTAAGAAGGAAGAAAAAGAAAGGATCAAGCAAGAAAAGAAGCAAGCTTTTTTAGATGCTAAGAAGCTCAAACAAAAGAAGGGGCAAGCTGCTATCTTAGCCAAACTTCAAGCTGTCAAATCTACAACTGAGATTTCTAAAAAACCACTTGTATTTACTGAAGCTCAAGATCAATAAATGCAAAATGAACCTCCACGGAAAAGAAAATTCAGATACAAGCTTCACTCCAAAAGAAAATTGGATGTTAGTGATGAGGAAATGGAGGACTACATTCCCAAAAAGTCTACAACATCAACTCAAACATCCATGACCTTAACTGTACATGAGGAATTCAAGGTAGATCCAACAAAGAACTTTCATGGTGAACCTATAATTCCCAAGGATGAGCCAGTAGACTGGGAAAGCTTGCCAATTCCTGAACTCAATTTACCTATCTTCAACAAGCCAAAGAAGATAAAGATTAAAGCAACCAAGAAAGTGAAGCTTGTGACTTTCAGGTCCATGACCCTAACCAAATATCAGCCTACAGTCAACAAGAGAGATATCTTATACATCTGTGACATCAAGGAGTTTTCTGAAATAAATCTCTACTTGGATGAATTGGAAGAAGTAAGAGGAATTGATGCTCATAGACATCTTCCTGGAAGGTTGTTGTTCAAGTACAAGGGAGGGAAAGAAATCACATGGCCACTTCACAGGATTCTTCAGGAAAGCTGCTCTGTAATGATTAAGATATTCTCATCCTTTAAGAAGAACTTTGGTTTCAATATAATTGCAAAGAAGTTGGTTCTAAAGAAGATAGAAGATCTAAGGAGTGATAAAGCCAAGAATGCACTTCCAAGATCTCTTATAATTCCCTTCACAGGAAAAAGAGTGCATTTAAGGCCTTATTGGCTGATGGAATTCAGAGATGATAAGGGAGTTAGAAGATTCTTCATACTGGAGGACTAATTGAGTATCTCTAGCAATGAGACTCTATTGGAAATGCAAGAAAAGCTGGATCTATCTGAAGCTGATGAACTTGAATTCCACAGACAACTCCATAATCAAATAGAAGAAAACAACAGAAAGCTTGGGAAGAAATCCAGACAATCAAGGAAATAGAATTATCTGCTCAGACCAGAGGAGCACCTTGATAATAAATGTGAGAACTCTTTGTACACTTTGCTTTGTTCAATTTTAATCTAATAAATTCTGATAAAGAAAACTCTGAATCACGAAAACTTAAGTTGTCCAAAAAGAAGAGCCAACAAGAATGGATCCTTAAAAATCCTTCAAATTAATCATTTCTCTGATTGCAGGGTAACAAGAAAAATACTCTTGTCTTGGATAGTGGATGTTCAGGACACATGACTAGAAATAAATCCCTACTGTCAGAATTTGAGACGAAGGCTGGCCCAGATGTATCTTATGGAGATGGAAATATAGGACACACTCTGGGATATGGCAACTTGGTAATTGGGAAGGTGGCAATAGAGAATGTAGCTATGGTGGAAGGACTGAAGCACGATCTACTAAGCATCAGTCAAATCACAGGCAGAGGTTATCATGTGGTGTTTTATGACTCTCACTGTGAAATTGTTCATAACAAGACAAAAAAGGTTTTCTTAATGGGATACAGATATGGTAACATGTATGAAGCAAGGCTGCATGAAAGTCTTGAGCAAGAAGCTACTTGCCTTATCTCACAGGCATCAGTAGATGAGAGCTGGAATTGGTACAAGAAGCTCTCACATCTCAACTTCAATTCAATCAATGAACTCGCCAAGAATGAGCTAGTAAGAGGATTAACAAATATGTTATACTCATCTGAAAGTCCAAGCAAAGAAGAGTATCCTTCAAAAGAAAACAGAATTCTCTATCACTGAACCATATCATATGTTACACTTGGATCTCTTTGGACCAGTAAACATAATATCTATCAACAAGAAAAGGTACACACTTGTAATTGTTCATGATTTCACTAGATACACTTGGGTTTATTTTCTACATAGGAAGGATGAAACTCCAGAAATTCTTTTGGATCTTGTAAGGAAAATTAAGAATGGATCCAACTTTAAAGTGAAAATACTTAGAAGTGATAATGGCATTGAGTTCAAGAACTCAAAAGTGGAGGAAGTCTGTAAGTACAAAGGCATACAACAACAATTCTCACCTCCTTCTACACCATAAAAAAATGGTGTCGTTGAGAGAAAGAACAGAACCCTGATTGAAGCTGGCAGGACTCTGCTAGAAGAAGCCAAACTACCCACTTACTTCTGGGCTAAAGTAGTAAACACATCCTGTTATACTCAGAATATCACACTGATAAACAGACATGTTGTTACTCCTTATCAGATACTGAAAGAAAAGAAGCCAAGTCTCAAACATCTCCATGTATTTGGATGTAAGTGCTTTGTTCTGAGAACTCATACTGATCAGCTAGGAAAATTTGAATCAAAAGCTAATGAAGGAATCTTTGTTGGTTACTCACCATGAAGAGCATACAGGGTTTTCATTCTGAGAACAAATACTATAGTTATCTCCACCAATTTATCTTTTGATGATAAGAAGATTCCTGGGTTTGAAGAAGACTCTCATGAAAGGCTGATCTTCGCAAATAAAAATGCACTGTTGGAATCTGAATTAAACTCTAATGGATTATCAATTACTGATGATCCAAATCCTGATACTCCTTGAGATCCTGAAGATGATTACTGTACTAATGAACCTGCACATGTTGAGGGGGAGCAACAGCAAGGTTCAACTGATAGTACTAACAGTGAACATGAGTCAAGTACTAATACTTCATCAGGAGATAACAACACTGATTCAGGGGGAGCCTCAAATGCATTTGATGAGGCACATAATTCAAGGGGAGCATCTAGCTTAAGAAGGACATTTCCTATTGCCAGAATATGGACCAAAGATCATACTCCTGATCTGATCATTGAAAATCCTGATGAAGGTGTAAAGACAAGTAGTGCAACTCAAAATAAATGTCTGTATCACAATCTATTTCAAAAGAAGAGCCAAAGAAAGTAGAAGATGCACTTAAGGATGCAGATTGGGTCATAGCTATGCAAGAATAGTTGAATGAGTTTGAAAGAAATGAAGTATGGAAGCCGGTGCCTAGACCTAAAAACAGGTCAATTGTAGGCACAAAGTGGGTCTTCAGAAATAAAACTGATTCTGATGGAACCATTGTCAGAAACAAGGAAAGATTAGTGGCTAAAGGATATTCCCAACAGGAAGGAATTGACTATGATGAAACATTTGCTCCTGTTGCTAGGGTGGAAGCAATCAGAATTTTCTTGGCATATGCTGCACACAAAAAGTTCAAAGTTTTTCAGATGGATGTCGAGAGTGCATTTCTCAATGGAGAACTTGAAGAAGAAGTCTATGTTGAACATCCACCAGGTTTTGTGGATCCCAAACATCCTGACTAAGTTTATAGACTTGACAAAGCACTCTATGGACTAAAGAAAGAACCTAGAGTATGGTATGAAACCCTTGCTCGGTTTCTAGTTGAAAGTGGATTCAAAAGAGGTACAATGGATAAAACTTTATTTTATCTAAATAAAGGTAAATATCTTCTTTTAGTTCAAATTTATGTGGATGATATCAATTTTGGATCAACTAATCAAAAACTGTGTGATAAGTTCTCAAAGTTGATGCAATCAAGATATCAAATGAGTATAATGGGAGAGATGAGCTATTTTTTTGGGTTACAAATTAAGTAGACTGATAATGGCATCTACATTAATCAGTCCAAGTACACAAAGAATCTGTTGAAAAGGTTTAATATGCAAGAAAGTGCAACTGTAACTACTCATATGGCAACTGCTACAAAGCTTTATCCTCATGAAGGTACATCGGTTGATGTCACAAACTACAGAGGTATAATTGGTTCTCTTTTGTACCTAACGGCTAGTAGGCCAGACATTATATTTGCCACCTGTTTGTGTGCAAGATTTCAGGAAAATCCTATGAAGCCGCATCTTATTACAGTGAAGAGAATCTTTAGATACCTCAAGGGTACTGCATCACTTGGTCTATGGTATGCAAGGGAAGCTGATTTTGGATTGTGTGGATATTCAGATGCTAACTTTGCTGGTTGCAAGATAGACAGGAAGAGTACATCTGGAAGCTGTTAGTTTTTGGGAGGAAGAATAGTCTCATGGTTCAATAAGAAGCAGAAGTCCATTTATACTTCAACTGTTGAAGTTGAATACATTGCAACTGGAAGCTGATGTGCTCAGTTACTATGGATGAGGAACCAGCTCATGGACCATGGATTATCATTTTCTAAAATTCCTATTTATTGTGATAATCAAAGTGCTATTGTCATGACAGGAAACCCAGTACAACACTCTCTTACTAAACATATCAGTATCAGATATCACTTTATAAGAGACCATGTCATGGAAGGGATAATTGAGCTTCATTTTGTTCCTACTGATCAGCAGCTGGCTGACATCTTCACAAAAATCCATTACCTGAAGCAACATTTACAAATCTTTTTAATGAAATTGGTATGGTTAGTTGGGATAGATTATTTCCTTTTATTTTATATTTGATCAAATCCTGATGTATATTGATCAAATCATGATGATGTCCTGGATGTTTTTAAATACATGTTTTTTAGAATTTTTTTTTGATGTATTTTATTTTATGCATGTTAAATTAAGTAAATTTATTTGCTAAATGTGCATGTATAAATATATATGTCATTGTTATCATTGTAAATTAGTCTGGGGAGACACGCATCAATAAGATATTTTTTTTGGTTAAATCATTCAATTAACTCCCCAGTTAATTATTAACCAAACCCCTAGTCCTTTCATATTCTTTCTCTCTTTGTTATTTAAACCATCATTCATCATCAAGTCCAATCATATCTTCACCAACACAAATCGCTCTCATCACTTTCATTTCTCACATCTCCTTCTTCTCTCAAACAATGGCAAATTTCGCTTGGTTCTACAGCTATGGCACCAATATTATGACACTTTTTCGTGATGGGATGCAAACTCCATATCATATCAATGCCATTTCACATGACATTTGGATTCAACTTCCAGAAGTCACCAAAAATGACTTTCTGGGATTTCAGAGAGACCTTCATCTATACATCCTTCGTTAGCAAAAGAAGATCATTCGCCTTGCTGTTCTCCTGTTGAAAGCAGGGAGAAGCCCTGATCATCCTCTAGTTACTTCTCTTCACCATCAGCTTTGTCAGGCTTCTTAGACCAAGGTTGTTGTAGCTCTTCTCTACTAAACTTGGATTCTCTTGTAATCTCTTATGCATGTAATCAAAATTTCATGAAATGTACTCTCTTGAACTATTAATGATTTTTTTTATTTACAAGACCTAATCTATGTTCTTTAGTTGTGTGTGTATGTGCTTGTTCTTCATTGTAGCCTATTAATCTCTAAATAATACACTTAACAAGTATCTTTTGATGATTATTGAGATTAAAATTGTGGTTTTCTAATAAATTTGGCTGTTTTGACAAATACTGATGAATTTGAATCGACAAATCCTGACATTGTCAAATCCTGAAAGATAAGAGGTTCCAAATACTGACAACAGGTCAGCATGTTCTAATTTATAATATCATTGTAAAATGATTTCTGAGTTGTTTGGTGCTGCAAATTGAATATGTTATCTAATTATTGATTAATAGTGGTTTATCTATTGAACAAATTCACACAGTAATTTCTTGAAAGAGCTGTACGTATTTTGTTGCTAATTCCGCACTTTACTCCACTTTTAAATCCTATTACTCAGTAATTGTTATCTGTCAGAAGTCTAATTCACTAAGTTTCCTTCTTCGTGTGTGTGTGTGTTATACACAATTCAGCTTTACAAACCTATATACTCACAAGAACTTCAGTGACATAAATCATCATACACACAACCTCACTATTCACATCACACCTATATTCTTCCTCAACTCCTACAAATATCATGTCATTTTCTAAGGTTTCACCTTTCTTCAGTCAAACCACTATCATTCATGAAAACACCTTTGGCGCCAATAACTATTTGGCTCTGCTTACAAATCAGCAGTTTCCACAATCTTTTCATGATATTTAGGATTTCTTACTCCAATGTCCAATTGGGTATGCTCTCACAAATCCTACTAAGGTGACATAAAGGGCTGTAATACAGGTATGGAATACAGCTCTGGTTAATGAAACAAACACTGCTTTCTCTTTTGAATATAAGGGACGCATGTATGAGGTTGATGTTGATGTCCTGGTTCAAGCATTGAGATTGCATGCTTGTGATGGTGCTCCTAATAACTATGCAACTGAGCAGCTGTTTGATATGCTCAGAACCCTGAGCTATAAAGGTGAAATCACAACCATTGGCAAACTGAAAAGGACAAAATTGAATAGAGAATGAAATTTCTTCTTTGACTATATCAGCAGGTGTTTCTTGAATAAAACAACAAATTTTGATGCTCTTCCATCTACTTCTTTGAAAATTGGGTACTTTCTCCTTTACTCTGGTAATTTAGACTCTGGTTAAACTATTCTTCAATTCATAATTTCTAGGAGAGCAGATACATCAGGAGTTATAGGGTATACTAGACTTCTTCAACTGATTTTCAATTTTATATGCCCTAATGCTGAATTTGATAATAATGAATTGCTTCATGTGTTTCAAATTTCTGAGAAAGCTATCACTGATCACATTAAAAGGGATGAAAAGAATAATTTTTCAGGACCTCCTTTCCTGCCTACGGAGGTCAGGAAATTTCTGTTGAGAAATAGACCTACTCCTTCACAAGTGCCTGCAAATCCTGATGATGGCACCTCTGTAATATATCCTGATGCTGTGGAACAAGACATTATCCATCTTTTTTCTAACCCGAGCATTCTTTCTCCTAAACGGAACTCTAATCCAGCTCCTAAACTAGCCTCCTCTAGTGTCTCCCAAAAGGCATCAGTTGTACCAAAGAAAAGGCTAGTTAAGAAATCTGTTAACTTTGAACAGAGAGCTCTACAGGCCGTACGGAGTGAGAGTGAGAAAAACTAAGAATGTTTTCCAGTCAAGAAATCAAGGCTGATCATGCAAGATGATTCTAACTCTAATGATCAGATGCCCATTGGGTCTAGGTTAAATATTAAGAAATCAACAGTTGCAAATCCTGGTGACTTTGTTGACATTACTGGTACCAAAGAGCCAACTACTGATGCTAGAGCTCTGCTCAAAAAGATTCTAGTGATCAAAGAAACTGATGTGACCAAGAAAGCTGAAAAGAGCAGCTTGAAGAGAAAAGGTGGAAAAGTAGTTGGGTACATCAGAAAGAAGAACAAGACTCAGTCCTCTACTATGGATGTCAGTCCACAAGAACCTAAGTCTCAAAGGGAGATAGAAATTGAGACACATCCAGTCACACAAGAACCATCTTCTCAAAGGGAAGATGCAGATAAAGAGGCTGCACAAATCATTGTTGATTTTGCTCAAGGTGATCTCCTTGCTGATTCTGAGCAACTACTGAAGGAAAAGAAAGCTAATCAGGATGAACTGTCAAAGGTGGATGCAGTTATCAATGATCCTATATTTGAGGAGAGTGCACAAGAACCATCACCAAAATTTGCTGAAGCAGCTCATATTCCTCAGGCCCCACAAAAACCATCCATTCAAAGTACTGATGCTGGCCTATCTCATCCTCCTGAAAAGTCAAATTCTAATGCTACAACAAATCCTGATGTTGTTCAACTTTCCACTACAATAGCTACTATTGATGATTCCTTGTTGCTGACTAGCTTGTTATAGCATCCTGATGTGTTGTTTGTTCCTCCACTATCATCACTTCCACTTGAGGAATCACCTTCAGGTATTGCCTATTCTCTTCCATGGTTCCTCATGTTTGTATGATTATAAATAGTCTCTTGTTTGAGGTTACCTCTATTTATATGACAAGCATATTACTCCTCCCAGCCATCTCTTATTTCTTTGCAAAATGTGTGATTGTGCTTTTCTGTGAGACTGTGTGAAAATATTATGAAAGAAAATAAATTTTTGAGTGGCAGTCTCCTGTACTGGAAAAGGGAGAGGTAGCTTTGAGAAAAGAATATTATAAGTATTTCTTTACTTATAAATTTTCTTCTATAAGGAAAATATTACTCTCAAAAGTAATATATTGCGTGAGAAGTGATGAGATCACTTGAAAAGAAAAGAGAGATTTAGGTGTTACTTTGTTTATGTTGCAGGATCTCATTAGGAACAGACACCTATTGCTAAAGATTCTTCTAAAGACAAAGCAATTCTGCCTAGTCCTGCAAATTCGTTTGAGGGTCTGTCCAGTTTTGACTCTGATGATGACAGTTCTAATGATGATTCTGACACAGCTCAGCTTAAGACTGTTATTGATGCATCTAAGAAGTCCAATTTTGGTTCTTCTTCACATTTTAATGAAAATCCTTCTTATTACAATGCTGATGTTGAGCACTTTCGACAGACTGAATGGGATTTTAGATGGAGACATGCAAATACTTCTATATCATCTGTTGTTGGTATACAACATGTTTACAGGGCCTATGATGAAATTCAAAATCCTGATCTGAAATTGCATCTTAGGGCCTCTACTATTTCTGTCAAAGGGATTCATTCTGAACTTGCTGATATGAAGAAATCTCATGCTACTGTTAAGGACAAGATTGATGCATTCATGATCAATAAACCTACTTCAGCTGAACTCACAAGTGTGAAAACTGTCATTAAAGGTGTAGTTCAATCTCAACAAAGCATGGATTCTCAACTTTCTTCTTTGGAAGATAAGGTATCTTCTATGGCTGACAAACTGGATGCTCTATTTTCTCTTCTTTCAAATTCTGATGCCAAAAAGGGGGAGAAGATAGTTGCTACAAAATGTACACCAGATTCTATTCAGATAAAGGATAAAGTTAGTGATGATGATGGTGATAAAAATCTAGTTACAAATGTTCCAATTGCTTCAACTGCTCAACAACCCCAACATTCTAAAAAGTCTAATTCTTCAGGACAAGGGAAGTCTACTGGTTCTTATGAAGCTAAGAACAAGACTACTGATGATGCTCCTGAGACTGGTGATGTTACAATCTCTAACTTAGAAGATGCTAAAGGGTTATTCTTTCCTTACAGACACAAGGAAACGGGTGAAGATATTATTTTGTACTACAAAGATAAAAGGTTTGAGCAAAAGAATGTTAGAAGTGCTCTTGGATTGATAACTGAAGAATTTCCTGATATAACAACTGAAGAAACAGTTATGCAATAGAAGGAGTTAATGGCTCAAATTGAAGCTGAAGCCAACATTTCTAAAGGAAGAAGAAAAAGAGGTGGAAGATCTACAAGAGCTAAAGGAAGAGGAGGAAGAGGAAGGATTTTTAAACCAAGTCAAATGGTTGCAATTGATTCTACATTTCTGAATGTCCTATCCAGAGAAGGTTATGTTCTTGTACAAGGACATAAATTAGTAGAAGAAGTTCAGAAGACTGAAGAGCTGATTGTTCAAAGAAAGAAGAAATCAACCACTGACATTGCTCAAGTTGATATAACTAATGCAAATGTAACTCTTGAGGCAGACACAAGTCCTGAGGATAAAACAAATCCTGATACTGAAAATCTGATAGCTGATTTTGACACTGATGAAAAGGTGGTCAAAGGATTGGATCATTTGGTTCTTACTATAGTAGTCGATTCTCATAATTCAGAGGTTGATGAACAAGAAAAAATTGATAGAATGAAAGCTGATCAAGCATGTGGTGATTATATGCGGAGAATTTTAAATTCAGAGAGAAAGCTATGTCATAAAGAAAAAGGGAAGATTTTTGATCTACCTAAAAGTTATGCTCATATCAGAAAACAGGAGAAAAGATGGAAAGATGTTGGTTCATTCAGTTATCCTAAAGGGTTCAAACATATTAAATATGTGTCTGCGGGACTAGAAGATTCTGGTTCAGAACAAAAAGATGTTGACAAGTCCATCAAGAAACCTTCTTGGGTAGAACATAATGAAAGGCTGAAGCTTGTCAAAACTGGAACCAGAGGATGTATTGGCCATTTTGGACAGGAAACTCTAAGGTTTAATTTACTGGACACAAATATTCTGACTGACAATCTTGGTGAAAGAATTACCTCTTCACATCTTGAAAAAGTTGAAGCCGTGAAGATTGTATATAGAAAGATAAATTTTGATGATGTCGGAGAAGAGATTCTGTACTTTTTTAGAGATGGTAAAGAAAAGAGTTTTGCATTGCAACAACTCTTAATGAAGACTGTGACAGAGTTGAAATATATTCACTATCTTCATAGAGTTGAGAACAATGTCACCAGAAATTGGTCTTCTATGATACTTGAAAGTATCAAAAGATGAGTCATGCACAAAGAAGATAAATATAATGGTGATTATGTTCCTATGTACAGAACATATACTGGTCAAGAAATGAAGATGCAAAAGGGAGATGCAGTCCTAAATTTTTTTTTCAACAATCCTCAGTTATCCTTCAGTCCTGATCATGAAGATGTCAGTTTAATCTTTATACTGATTGGTGGTCTGGAATTGAATAATAGCTTGATTTCTAAACTGAGATCAGCCATGTACCAGCTTGGAGAAGATACTGAAGAGAAGAGAGAATTGAAGAAAAAGCTTGTTAAAGTCCTTCAAGAAAAGGAGGAAGAAAGGTTGAACAACTTTCTAGAAATAACTGTCAATTACATTAGGATACTGAAGTAAGTTTTATTCCTTGTACATTTTGTAATTGGTTTTGGCGTCATTAAGAATTAAATTTATGCTTCATTACATTAAGCATAAATTGGGGGAGATTGTTACGTGCTGATTCTCAATGATCAGAAGAAGCTCAGGATCTGATTGCACTTTAGATGTCATCAGTATTTGATGTTTCATCAGGATTTGATCAATTATCAGTATTTGCATGTCATCAGCATCTATAGGAAGTCTGTTATGAAGATTGATTATGTTCCTTATTTTGAGGGATGGATATCTGTTACGTTCTGAGTGATAGGACTTTATGTATTAAGTTAAAGATATGTATCATTTTCTGATAGTAATTGATAATGCATATTTTAGATTTATTTGTAGCAGCTATGTATTATATAAACATTGTTTAGGTCATCACACAGTGATTAACTCGAGTATTGTACGACCTAGCAGCTCTCAAGAACATCGGTATTTCTTGAGAGAGTTTGTAACAGTTTTTATAAGAAATATAAAGAACTGTTATATTTTTATACTTGTTCGAAACATCTATACAATTGTATCCAACCCCCTTAAACAATTATATTACTATTGGGCCACATTTCCTCAGGATGATCCTCTGGTTATCAATCCGATAATTGGAAATTGTCCTATTTTGAGGGTCCTAGTGGAAACTGGAGCTTCTGTGGATATCCTGTTCCATAACACATTCATAAGGATGGGCTACAATGATTATCAACTAACTCCGTCTGATGCCCCCATCTACGGGTTTAACCAAGTGGAATGCAAAGTCGAAGGAGCAATATAACTTCCCGTAACTATCGGGGAAGAGCCCATGGAGGCCACACAGATGTTAAACTTTCAGGTTGTTAAGGCAGCTTCTACTTATAATGCTATCATAGGTAGAACAGGGATCCATGCGTTTAAAGTCATACCCTCAACCTATCTTATGGTTCTGAAGTTCCCAACTAGGAATGGTGTTGGAAAAGTGAAAGGAGATCAGAAAATGGCCCGCAGTTTCTATGTTGCAGCACTTAGGCCCGATGGAACCAGGGGGAAGGTCCTCCCCATAGAAGACATGGATTTCTGAGAGAATGATGAACTGTGAAGGAAGCCGGCCAAGGACTTGGTCCCAATTCCCCTAGACCCCTTAGACCCAGAGAAGGTCATGTATATTGTGGCATCTCTGGACAAGCCCTTGAAGGGCCATATGACAACTTTTCTATAAGAGAACAGTGATGTGTTTGCTTGGACAGCAGCTGATATGCCTGGGATTGACCCGAACCTTGTAACTCATAAGTTGAATGTTGACCCAACTTGAAAGGTTGTGAAGTATAAGAAGAGAACTTATGGCCCTGATAGGTTGGAATCCATTAAACAGGAGGTCGAGAAGCTTTTAGAAGATGGATTCATTGAGGAAGTGTAATTCCCTGAGTGGTTGGCCAACCCCGTAATGTTAAGAAAGCCAATTTGAAGTGGAGGATGTGCATCGACTTCACTGACTTATACGATGCTTGTCCCCAAGACTGCTACCCCACCAAGAATTGATACCCTGATCAATGCCAATGCTGGACATGAGATGCTAAGTTTTTTATGGATGGCTTCAGCGGTTACAATCAGATTAAAATGCACAAAGATGACACCTCCAAGATTGGTAAATAAGATATTCGCCCCTCTAATTGGGAAGACCATGGAAGTCTATGTTGATGACATGTTAGTCAAAAGCCTAAGCAAGGCTGATCATATTAATCACCTCAGAGAGGCATTTGAAGTGCTGGGGCACCACAAGATGATGTTAAACCCCGCCAAGTGTGCTTTTGGTTTTGGGTCCGAAAAATTTTTGGGTCCGGAAAATTTTTGGGTCACATGGTCTCTAAGAGGGGAACAGAGGCCAACCCTGACCAAATCAAAACAATCATGAACATGGAGCCACCATGCTCCATTAAGGACGTTCAAAAGCTGACAGGAAGAATCGCAGCTCTAGGTAGGTTCATCTCCAAGTCTGGAGACAAATGCCTGCCCTTTTTCAAAACCCTTAAGAAGGTGAAGAATTTTGGATGGACAGCTGAGAGCCAAGAGGCCTTTGAACAGCTAAATAAGTACATGACTGAAGCCCCATTGTTGGCAAAACCAACTCTGGAGGACACCCTTTATCTGTACTTAGCGGTATCTGAACAAGTCGTGAGTGTAGTCCTCTTGAAGGAAGAACAGAAACTCCAGAAGCCTGTATACTACGTAAGTAAGGTGCTCCATGGAGCAGAGTTGAATTACTCCACCACGGAGAAGTTCACACTTGCTCTCATTACAACCTCGAGGAAATTGAGACCACACTTTTAGGCTCACAAGATCGAAGTCCAAAAAGACCAACCCTTGAGAAACATTCTTCATAGCTCGAAGGCCAGTGGAAGGCTCATCAAGTGGGTAACTGAGTTAGGAGAATTTGATATCAAGTACAAAGTCGAATGGCCATCAAGGCTCAGGACTTAGCAGACTTCATGGTCAAATGCACCATTAACAACTAAGAAGTCAGGGGGCAGGAGGAGATAATAACCCCAGACGGAGGAGAGAAAGAGAAGGATAAAGAAATGACCCTGAAAGAGTATTGGGTTCTCCATTTTGACGGAGCGTCCAAAAGAAAATCTAGTGGTGCAGGCCTAGTCTTGCAAAGCCCTGATGGGTTTATGATTGAGTACGCTTTGAAGTTGGACATTCCAACTACGAACAATGAAGCAGAATACGAAGCGTTAATAGCCAACTTAGCCTTGGCTAGAGCCGTGAAGGCCAAAAACCTGAAGGTCTGTGGAGACTCAAGACTCGTAGTTGCTCAAGTTAATGGAGAGTTTAAGGCCAAAGATGATACTATAGCCAAATTTTCGAGAGTCGGATGCCTTGTCCCAGTTTACCTCGTCTGAAATCGAGAACTATCCGTGAAGTATCAACTTCCAGGTCTTGAAGACCCCTACTATTCATGTCATAAATCTGATAGCACCGGTTGGTGTGACAAGCTGTTGGATAGACTTGATGAAGACCCACTTAGAGACTGGGTGGCTCCCCAATGATGCCAGGATGCACGCAAGCTATCAGTTAGAGCATTAAGGTATTCATTGATTGAAGCCCTTCTCTAAAAAAGGTACTTTGTTATTCCATACCTGAAGTGCTTAAGACCTCTTGAAGCAGAGGAGGCACTTAAAGAAGCCCATAAAGGGATTTTTGGACAATACTTGGGGGTAGGGCCCTCGCTCATAAGATAACTCGGTTGGGATTCTACTGGCCATCTATGCTAGCCGATGAAAAGGCTTATGTGAAGAAATGTGATAGGTGCCAGAGGAATGCTCCAATAGTACGACAGCCCCCGGAGAGGCTTACATCTATCAGCACTCCCATCCTTTTTGCAATGTGGGGAATGGACATACTTGGACCATTTCCTGTAGCATCGGGACAGAGGAAGTTCATTGTGGTAGCCATAGACTACTTTACGAAGTGGATTGAGGCTAAAGCACTAGCCAAGATAACCACCAAACAAATTGCACAATTCTTCTGGGAGAATATGATATGCTGATTTGGAATCCCACACATCCTGGTCACGGATAATGGGAGACAAATTGATAATGCAGAGTTCAGAGAGTACTGCGATGGTAACAGTACAGAGCTTTGCTTCACCTTGATTTCTCACCCACAAGCAAAGGGGCAGGCAGAATTTTCCAACAGAATCATCCTTAATGGACTTAAGAAAAGGGTTGAACACTCAAGAAACACTTGGGCAGATGAGTTGCTGCCTATACAATAGGCGTATCGTACCACCTACAAAGTGACTACCAAGCTACCCCGTTTATGCTGGCTTATGGAGCTGAGGTTGTGGTACCCCTCGAGATCAGTCATAGATCCCCTAGGATAGAAGCTTACGAGCCAGAGACCAACGAAGAAGGCATGAGGTTCGCTCTCGATCTCATTGACGAGGTCAGAGATGAGGCCAACATCCGTAATGCAGAACATCAATGAAGAGCCTCCCTCTATTAAATAGAAGAGCCTCCCGCAAGGCATGAGGCTCCTTGATTTTCCCCTGAAGGGATGCTCTGGAATTAGGGCTACCCGAGGGGGCCTTACCCTTGGAACTGGAACCCATGTGGCTAGAACTTGATTGAGACCTCATGCAGGGAGTCTCGGGCATGGATCTGGAACCTTTCCCGGTAGGTCCATGACGGGTAGCTACCGGGGGCAAGATAGAAGACTCGGGTCGACAACATCCGGCCATAAATTTTAAGCATCATTGACTCCCCTCTTCCAACCTAGTGCAAGGTTGACATGGCGCATCTCATCATCATGCTCATCCATCATTTTAGTGAATGATGAACAAGATTGAAGACTCGGGTCGACAACATCCGGCCATAATCCGTAAGCATCGTTGACTCCCCTCTTCCAACCTAGTGCAAGGTTGATATGGTGCATCTCATCATCATGTTCGTCCATCATCTTAGTGAATGACAAGGATTTGTGGTATTAGTCGATGAGGACTTTGCATTCCTTCTTCCTCTTCTCCTCCGTCTGGGCGCACTTCCTCTCCAAGGCAGCAATCTTACCTTCTACTTTATGGGCTTTGGACTCCCACTCCTCCGAGGAGATCTTCATTTTGTTCATAGAGGTTTACAGCGCTGCATAGTCACTACTTATCTTGATACTTTAGGTGGAGGACACAACAAAGTAAGCATTGGCCTGTCAAGGAGAACATTAAAAGGAGTTGTAAATAATCAAAAAGGATGAATCCCCAAACATAAGGCCTAGGCCGACCAGCCTTGATCGACTAGCATAAAATAAGGCCTTTTGGTTGAGTAGAGCCTCTTATGAAGGTGTTTCCTATGAAATTCCTATAAATGCCAAAAGAGGTGCTCAAATGAAAAGTTCATACAAGTAGAAGTATACCTGATACAAGGTGTGAGCCCCTAGTATCTCGGCCTCAAGAAATTTCTCTCCAGAAGAGACATGAAGAAGGTCGGGAGGGGTAACACAGTTCCTTGACTACTCGAGGTCTAATTCTGGACTTCCAACCACTGAGTCATTATTGGATATGCCCCAACCAGGTTCCCAGGGGGGCCTTGCGCTACCATCAAAGTCTTTGGTCCTCTTCTGACCGGACCCTGACGCCTCAAGGAAAGCAGGTGCCTTAGGGACGCGGTTGGCCTGCTTGGCTGCATCCCGAGCCATCCTACACGTGATCATGTCGCCTTTGTTAACCTTGGTATCAACAGCCTCAACAGCTGAAATAAGAAGAAAAGAAGGCAGATATAAAAATAAACTTTCACAAAGTTAAGGAAGAATAAAAATAAAAACCCTCTATAGAGAGGCTGTTAAGGCCAGCCTCGATGAGCTTGGTTTCTCTTACGAACTCCCAGAGGGCTTCTCCCGTCATCATCAATAAGGAGATCTCGGGCTAGAATGTCAGCATCTGAAAGATTAAGAATATAATGAGAACTATCAACTGGACTGCTGAAGTCACGTTTGAAGTACGCCCCTCGGTCTCCACCCTTTTATTCTACGATTACAAAATTCTTGATCCATTTGGGTTTTGAGTCATAAAAAGAGCTAGTGTTCACTATGTGAGGAACATGGTCTATGTGTTGTATCACGACCCAACCAGGTCTATTGAAAGGAAAAGCTTTCATTATGAAAATGCTTCGAAACATCGTTACACCCAACGGGATGCAAAAGTTGTGACATCTCACTATGAACCGAATGATGAAAGCCCACACGTTGGGGTAAACTGGTAGTAGGGTATTCGTACAATGAAAGTTGGCTCTTACTAGTTTCTTGTTGTCTGATTAGTGTCATCACCATTGCATGCTAAGGTTAAGAACAAAAGTCTGTTGAACGAAATAGTTATGAAGTTAGAATCCCATGTTTGTCTCATATAAGTAAATTAAACCTTTTAATCTCTTAGTTAATTTTATGTTAGTTAATATCTTAGTTATAAACAATCTCAACTTGTTATCATCTTAGAAATGAATAATAACCATATCATTGTTGTATAAGTACACATTCTTAAATTAACCTAAAACAAGTCTCTTTGGGAACGAACTAGAATTAATTATATGTTACTTGCGAACGCGTATACTTGTGTGAATATTAGCGCGTGTTTTCGTCCTAACAAGTTTTTGGCGCCGCTGCCGGGGACTCGATGTTAATTTTTAGTTTATGTGCTTGTCATCAGTGGTCGTTAAAGTTCACTGACTCGGATATTATTACTTACTTGGGTACTTGTTGTATATCAGGCACTCTAGAGAGTGTGTATGCTAACGCGTTCTCGATATCGCAAGAGAATACTGGATAAAGAGGAGGAAGTAGTTGAAGAAGTTTTTGTTGAAGAGAAGGTTGAAGAAGTTTTTGTTGAAGAGAAAGTTGAAGATGAAGAAGCTCTAGTCATAATGGGAGATCAAGCAGCGAATCCTAAGGCTTTGATGGACTATTCTAAGCCGAAGATCAATGATATACATTCTAGCATTATCAGGACAGCCATCACGGCTAACACCTTTGAAATCAAGTCGAGCACGATTCAAATGATACAGAATTCAGTTCAGTTTAAGGGTTCTCCTATAGAAGATCCCAACATGTACATCAGAGATTTCATCGAGATCTGTGACACTTTCAAGTTTAATGGAGTTACCGAAGATAATATTAAGCTAAGGCATTTCCTATTCTCTCTTAGGGATAAGGCTAAGTGTTGGTTGCATTCTCTACCACCAGGCTCTATCACTACGTGGAAAGATCTTGCTCAGAAGTTTCTCACTAAATTCTTCCCTATGGCAATGACTGCTGCAATCAGAAATGTTCTTACTCAATTTACGCAGCAATCTGGAGAATCTTTGTGTGAAGCTTGGGATCCCTACAAAGAGATGCTTAGGAAGTGTCATCATCATGGGATGCCTGACTGGATGACATTAATTGCTTTTATAATGGGTTGGGTGCAAATTCTAGACCCATGCTTGATGCAGCATCAGGAGGAGCCTTATGGGCTAAAAGCTACGACGAAGCTTATGAATTAATTAAGTTGATGGCTGCTAATAAATACCAGAACCCAACTCATAGAATACCTTAAGGCAAGGTATCAGGAATTCTGGAAGTGGATACAGCTACTGCTATATAGCTGCTACTCAGCTTCAGGCTTTGACAATGAAGGTGGATTATTTGGCTAATTTTGGTGGTAATTAGATCATTAGTATCTGTGAGCTCTGTGCTGGTGCACACGAGACAGAGCAGTGTGCTATTTCTAGTGAATCAGCTTAGTTCGTGAGCAACTTTCAGAGATCGCAGCAACCAGCTCCAACCACCTATCATCCCAATAACCGCAATCATCCTAACTTTAGTTGGAGCAACACTCAGAATGCGGTACAACAGCCTTATCAGCAGTATATAGCAAAGCAATACAACCATCCTAGTTTTCAACAATCATAATATGCACCAAGACAACAACTCCAACTTCAGCAGCTACCACAATCTAATCAAAAATATGAATTGGAGGAGTTGAGGCTCGTGTACAAGAGCCAAGCAGCTTCTATTAAGACCTTGGAGAATCAAATTAGGAAAATTGCCAATGCCGTGCTGAATCGACAACCCGGTACACTCCCTAGTGACACTGAAGTGCCAGGCAAGAGGGAAGCTAAATAGTGAGTTAAGGCAATCACATTGAGGTCTGGGAAGGTTGCAAATCCTGAAAAATCTCCAGTTCCAGAAGTTAAAGTTGTAGCTGAAGAAGAAGTGCAGAAGGAAGCAGAAGTGGAACCAAGGAAGACAGTTGTTATCAACACTCCTGAGGGTAATACAGGGGAAAAGCAGGTCTATCCTCCACCTTCTTTTCCTAAGAGGCTGCAAAAGCAAAAGCTGGATAAGCAATTCACTAAGTTCTTGGAAGTTTTCAAGAAACTTCATATTAACATACCTTTCGTTGAAGCTCTTGAACAAATGCCTAGCTATGCGAAGTTTATGAAAGGTATTCTCTCTCCAAAAGTGAAGCTCGATGACTTAGAGACCGTTGCTCTTACGGAGGAATACAGTGTTGTGATGCAACAGAAGTTGCCTCTGAAGCTTAAAGATCTTGGAAGTTTCGCTATTCCTTGCACCATCGGAAACTTGTCGTTCGACAAGTGTTTATGTGATTTAGGAGCTAGCATCAATCTAATGCCTTTGTTTATCTTGAAGAAGTTGGAATTACCTGATCCAAAGCCTACTTATATGTCCTTGCAGTTGGTCGATCATTCTATTATATATCCATGAGGCATTATGAAGGATGTCTTGTTCAAAGTGGAAAAACTCATCTTTCCTACTGATTTTGTAATTCTTGATTTCGAGGAGGATAAGAATATTCCTATAATTTTGGGAAGACCATTCTTGGCTACTGGTCGAACCATGATTGATACGCAAAATGGTGAACTCACTATGCGAGTATTGGATCAGGATGTGACGTTCAATGTTTTCAATGCCATGAAATTCACTACTGATAATGAGGAGTGCTTAAAAGTGGAATTGGTTGATTCAGTGGTCACTTCAGAACTTGATCAAATGCTAAGGTCTGATGCCTTAGAGAAAGCCTTGTTGGGGAATTCAGATAGTGAAGATGATGAAGGTGATGAACAGTTGTAGTATTTGAATGCTTCTCCTTGGAAGCGAAGGCTGGATATGCCTTTTGAATCTCTTGGATTGGAGGAGCTAAAAAATCTCCAAAATGCCTTAAGCCATCTATTGAGGAAGCTCCTACAGTCGAGCTTAAACCATTTCTTGAACACTAAAGGTATGCTTTTTTAGGTGATGCATCTACTTTTCCTGTTATTATTGCATCTGACCTTTCAGGTAGTGATGAGGAAAAACTCTTGAGAATTCTAAGAGAGTTCAAATTGGAAATTGGATGGACTATAGCAGATATCAAGGGAATCACCCCTACTTATTACATGCATAAAATTCTGCTAGAGGAAGGTATCAAGCCTACTGTTGAGCAACAAAGAAGGCTAAATCCGATCATGAAAGAGGTTGTGAAAAAGAGAATTCTCAAGTGGCTAGATGCAGGTATCATTTATCCCATTTCTGACAGTTCTTGGGTGAGTCCATTTCAGTGTGTGCCGAAGAAAGGAGGTATCATTGTGGTCGCTAATGAGAAGAATGAGCTCATTTCTACTCGAACAGTCACGGGGTGGAGAGTTTGCATGGATTACAGGAAGCTGAATAAGGCCATGAGAAAGGATCACTTCCCTCTTCCATTTATTTATCAGATGCTTGACAGATTGGCTGGGCATGAATACTACTGTCTTCTGGATAGCTATTCGGGTTATAATCAGATTTGCATCGCTACAGAAGATCAGGAAAAGACTACCTTCACTTGTCTGTTTGGTACTTTTGCCTTCAGAAGAGTTTCTTTTGGGTTGCGTGGTGTACCTGCTACATTTCAGAGATGCATGATGGTTATCTTCTCTGATATGATTGGTCAGAATTTGGAGGTGTTTACGGATGATTTCTCTGTGTTAGGTGATTCTTTTGATGAGTGCTTGCAAAATCTTGGAGCCATTCTTAAAAGGTGTGTTGAGACCGATCTGGTGCTCAACTGGGAGAGATGTCACTTTATGGTGTAACAGGGCATCTTTCTTGGGCACAAGGTCTCTAGTAAAGGTCTTGAGGTGGAAAAATTCAAGGAGGGGTCATTGAAAATCTTCCTCCACCAATTTCTATTAAGGGAGTCCGTAACTCTCTTGGTCATGCGGGTTTCTATCGGCGTTTCATCAAGGACTTCTCTAAAATCTCTAAACCATTGTGCAATCTTCTAGAGAAAGATGTCCCTTTCAAGTTTGATGACGAGTGTCTAGCTGCTTTTGAGAGCTTAAAGAAGAGTTTGATCATGGAACCGATCATAACTGCACCTAATTGGGATGAACCTTTTAAAATGATGTGTGATGCAAGTGACTATACAGTTGGAGCAGTTCATGGGTAGAGAAAGAACAATATATTTCATGTGGTCTACTATGCTAGTAAGACCATTAATGGTGCTCAACTAAACTATACTACTACTGAGAAGGAGCTATTGGCTATTGTCTATGGTTTTGAGAAGTTTCGATCTTATATGTTTGGGATGAAGATGACAGTTTTCACTAATCATGTTGTGATTCGCTATCTCGTTTAGAAGAAGGACTCGAAGCCTAGACTTATTTGATGGGTTCTTTTACTTCAGGAGTTTGAGTTGGAGATCAAGGATAGAAAAGGTACTGAGAATCAGGTTGTTGATCATCTCTCTCGTTTAGAAGATGTGCAACTTCACAGGATAAGACATTGATTAATGAGTCTTTTCCCGATGAGCAGTTGTTTAGGGTGCAAGAAGAAGAACCATGGTTCGTAGATATTGTGAACTACCTTGTGAGAAACATTACACCTCCAGACTTGTCTTCTGCTTAAAGGAAGAAGTTTCTTCATGAAATGAAGTTGTACATGTGGGATGAGCCATTTCTGTTTCGGCAAGGAGCTGACCAAATCATGAGGAGAGGTATTTGGTACAGCAAAATGGGGGGGATCTTGCGAGATTTTCATTCGACTATTTATGGAGGCCACTATGGTGGAGAAAAGACAACAGCTCGTATCCTTCAAGCAGGATTCTTCTGGCCTACATTGTTTAAGGATGCGCATTAGTTCGTTTTGAAGTGTGATCGATGCCAGCATTTTGGTAATATGTCCAAGAGGGATGAGATGCCTCTTAATGCGCTTCTTGAGGTTGAGGTCTTCGATGTATGGGGAATTGACTTAATGGGGCCATTTGTCTCATCTTGCAACAATCAGTATATCTTATTGGCAGTTGATTATGTCTCGAAATGGGTGGAAGTCAAGGCTTTGCCGACAAATGATACGAAGGTAGTGCTTAATTTTCTGCACAAGCAGATATTCACAAGATTTGGGACTCCAAGAGTCATAATCAGTGACGAGGGATCGTGTTTCTTCAATCGTAAGTTCACTGCTATGATGCAGTGATATAATGTGAATCATCGCATTACTACAGCCTACCATCCTCAGACTAATGGTTAAGCTGAGGTATTTAACACAGAGATCAAGCGTATTCTAGAGAAAGTTGTATATCCATCAAGGAAGGATTGGTCTTTAAAGCTGGATGAAGCTGTTTGGGCTTATCGAACAATATACAAGACTCCATTAGGCATGTCACCATTTTAGTTGGTTTATGGTAAGGTTTGTCATTTTCTTGTGGAGCTCGAGAATAAAGCGTATTAGGCTTTGAAGAAATTGAACCTTGATATGGATGCAGCTGGAAAGAAAAGGATGTTTCAATTGAATGAACTCGACGAGTGTTGACTTCAAGTGTATGAGAACAATAAAATATATAAGGAGAAAGTCAAGAGGTGGCACGATAGGGGTCTAGTACTCAAATTATTTGTGTCAGGGCAAAAAGTTCTTTTGTTCAACTCTCGTCTCCGTCATTTTCCTGGAAAATTCAAATCAAGATGGTCAGGGTCGTTTGTTGTCAAAACTGTGTTTCCACATGGAGCGATGGAGATTTTTGAGAATGATCCAGGCCAAGCGTTCAAGGTGATTGGATAGAGGTTGAAGCATTACTACGGAGATACGGCAAACCGTGAGGTGGTTAGTGCCGTTTTGTTGTCAACTTGATCTCGGGATTCTACGTCAAGCTAGAGACATAAACCAATTGCTTCATGGGAGGCAACCCAAGTTTGTTGTATATTAATAAATAGAGGAAGAAGAAAACAAGAAGAAAACTCCAAAAAATCATAAAAATAAAAAAATCAGTGTCAACTATAGAAGCACGGTGCGCCCGCGCTGAGAAGCGGGCTGGCTGTGCTGAAAGTCCAATAGCTGTGTACGCCCGCATTGGTATGCGGGGCGGCCGTGCTGGTTTTCTAGAAGCACGGCACGCCCGCACTGCCAGGCGGGGCGGCCGCGCTGGCTCCCTGTAAGTGAAAAAAAAGAGCATAAAATCGGGAAATCAAAACAAAATCATATTCCAACCGAATTTCCCTCTCCCACCTTCCATATTTCCCTCTCCAAATCAGTTTCAATCACCCATTTATTCCCATAATCAATTCCTACTTCTTTCCTAAAACTAATTTTAATCCCTAAACCCTATATATACACACACTTATACACAATCTTCTCCATCACTTCTCAATTCTCAAAACTCTAAATCTCTCTTACACACATCTTTTTTCTCAAACTTATTCGAATTCAATGGCACCCAAGAGACAACAAATCCAAGTTAGTAGCAGCACCACCGATTCTTTGAGTGTTGGCGGTGTGAGGCCTAGGTTTTCTACTCTAGAGGCTAAAGCGGAGTATACGAGGTTGTTATTGAAGCTGATAGCCAAGGAGAGAGGATTTCTACCATCGGGGAAAGATTGTAATTGCTTAAGATGATTCTGGAGATGGGTTGGGTCGCTTTTTGTGAGGCACCCGCTGTTGTACCCATGAGTGTGGTTTGCGAGTTTTACGCGAATGCGAAGACGGATAAGAATGGTTTTACTGTGGTGAGGGGGTTGATGGTGGATTACAGTGTTGAGGTTATTCGTCAGGTGATAAATCAGCCTGAGAGACAGCTGGGTCAGGATGATTGGGTGATGAAAACCGGAAAGGATTTTAACTTGGATTTGATTGTTGGTACGTTGTGTGTTCCCGAGACTCACTGGAAGTTCAAGATGGGCACGAATGAATATGCCACTTTCCCTACCTCGTGCATGAACAGGTATGCTCGTGCATGGAACTCTTTTATTTGTGCTAACATTATGCCTTCATCCCATGTGCATGATGTTACGGTGGACCGGGCAAAGCTGTTATGGGGTATTCTGCAGGGTGATTATGTGGACTTGGGGTCTGTGATTTATCAGGGTATTTTGAGGTTTCTGTGAGGTAGCACTACGGGTTCTATTCTGTACGCATCGATTGTGACGAAGCTGTGTGTGGCCGTTGGAGTTCATTAGCCCACACACGAGCAGCTGCAGTTGCCTAATGCCCCGATTGACAGTTCCACGCTCTTGAGTATGCAGGAGTGGTACAATGGGAAGCCTGATCCGAAGGGGCTTGGTTACTCATATGATCACTTTCTAGGAGGACGGCCAGCGCCTCAAGGATATACTAGTGGTACAACTCAGGCCAGTAGAGCAGCATGGAGAGCTCAGTTGGGCGAGGTTGGTCCTTCACGGCCGCAGCAGCAGCAGCAGGATGTTGAGGATAGTGCTGGTTTGGGTCCAGCACAATATAGGCGCTTGATGAAGAGGAGGGATGTGATGCATGACATCTATAGTAGGTTTGCACATGATCTCACCCAGGCATTGGGGACTGCATTCAGGGCCACATGAGTTGATATCCAATGGCCAGTTTTCAATGAAGACTCTATGTACCCACCTCGTGACACTCCTGACACTCCACCCGTTGAGAGTGATGATCATGATTCCGAGTAGGTATGCCTGATTCCTTACTATTACCTTCACTGAGGGCAGTGAATATTTTAAGTTTGGGGGTGGTCGTTTAGGAGTATGTTATGTGTGTGTCCATGTAGTTTACATATTCATGATAGTTTAGTTCGTATAGTTGCATATTTTCCATCATGTGGTAGTTTTTTTATTTTTCATGTTAATATGTTGCATGTAGTTGCATTTTCATTATAACATGATCCCTTAAGTTTATTTTTCCGATTGATTTGTGATATTGATGCTAGTGTAGTGATGTCGTATATATTGACGATAAGTCCTATCGAGTTGATTTGCATGCTAGAAGCAAGAAAAAATTCATTAAGTCTTATAAGTTACTTGAGTGCTAGATCATGATCATGGTTTGTTTATTTGTCGAGGTTTAATTACTTGTTTATATTCAGAATTTAGGATATTCTCTTAATGACAACATTACATGGATTTCTAAAAATTGGAGAAAAATATTGGATTTTATTGCTAGTAATTGTGGCTAAGTGTCAAATGGCTAGTAGCCGGCTCATTTTATATGAGTAGTCTAGGGTTGAGCGAGATGGAGCGAAACACACTCGTTCAGAAATCATGTGGAAAAAAAGTAAAAAAAGAAAAAAAAAGAAGAAAAATATATGTTGATGCATAATTGATCACGAGTGGGCTCTTAATACTCGAGTTATTAAGTTCTTAGGGGACTTTGTGTTGGGAACCACGGACTTAGGGTGTTACTACGCTTTACGATAAAGATTATGAAAAGAGGATTACCTTGTTAATGGTTGATTCCACACTCTTCTATTGTATTCCCAAATTCCCTTGAGCGAAGTGTGGCCTCCGTCTTCTCAAGTTATCCTCTCTTCTTGCTCCTTGGTGGCTACAATATGTTTTCACACAATTCCAAGCAAGAAGAGAATAAGAATATATATAGGCTATAATAGGGACCATGGATAATTAGGTTGGGCCTTCTAATTACATCTTGAGCCTAGCCCAATGTAATTAAATATTAATTCAATCCACTAAAGAATTAATATTTGCACTACCTTTCCTAATACCGTAATTTAATTAATTCGGTTCCAATATTATTTGCTTATTCAATTCCCCATGTTTAAAATATCATATGTCCATTAATTAAATAAATTACTGATAATTTATTTAATTAATATCTTTTATCCTTGATCATCCACTCAACCTTTATTTAATTATGCCAGAATAAATTCCACCTGCAGGGTTTCACATAATTAAATCTTTTTGAGCTTTCAAGGGGACATCATTAACCCGAATATTATCAGGACATGGATTCCTTCAATAAATAATATCCACCATGTATATAATTTCATCACCCAAAATATAATGATATAATTCAAAAGAATTATTTCATATATAAATCAAAGCATGTAAATAATATACACATGTCAATTACTATTTCCGGATTAAGAACCTAAGCATTAATAATAACATAGAATCTTAGTTCTCCTTCTTAATCAGTATTAAGGAAACAATTCTAAATTTGATCCTGTTCAATATACACAAAGTATATTAGTATTATTTATTAGTCAATATAAACTAATCTAAATAATACTACAACCATACCGGTGGATTATCCAACACCACCTGTGTTGTGAACCTTATTATATTATATAACTGTATTTAACAATCTAATATTCTGTATCCCATTTGATACTAGATTGTTCACAATATATAATATTAGACAACATGTAAACATTCAAATGATTCTCAAATAAACTGGCCAGAAATAAATGTACATACTTCAAATAAATATTTTCAGTATACACTAACAATCTCCCACTTATACTCAAAATATTCTATGTGTACATCAGTGTTTATTTAATCCACTATTACATAAAAATCTATGTGTCCATCCATCTGACTCCTATCGCTTCCACATGCTTGTCAAAAACCTTGGTTGGCAAGCTCTTTGTGAAAGGATCTGCTCGGCTGTCTTCTGATGATATGTGAGCCACAACTATATCCCCTCGCTTTACGATTCCTCGTATGAGATGATACTTACGTTTAATATGTTTAGCTACTTTGTGGTCTCGCGGTTCCTTTGAATTTGCCACAGCACCAGTGTTATCACAATACACCGTCAAGCTCCTAGGCAAATTAGGTACCACATCTAAGTCCAAAAGGAAGTTCCTGAACCATACAGCCTCCTTGGCAGCCTCAGAGGCCGCCACGTACTCGGCCTCCATGGTGGAGTCTGCAATGCATTTCTGCTTTACACTCCTCCATATAACGGCTCCACCTCCCAAAGTAAAAACATATCCCGAGGTTGATTTCCTCTTATCCCTATCTGATTGGAAATCTGAATCAGTATATCCCAAAGGAAATAGATCTGAGGCCTTGTAAATTAACATATACTCCTTAGTCCTTCTCAGGTACTTGAGTATAGTTTTTACTGCACTCCAATGTTCCTGACCTGGGTTCGACTGATATCTACTAACCATGCCTACAGCAAAGCAGATGTCAAGCCTCGTACATAACATAGCATACATTAAGCTTCCACATGTTGAAGCATAAGGAACTGCTTTCATGCTCTCTATATCCTTAGGTGTCGAAGGACACTGCTTCTTAGATAGAGCAACTCCATGCTTAAAAGGTAAAAAACCTTTCTTGGAGTTCTGCATGTTAAAACGAGCTAATACTTCATCAATGTAGGGCTCTTGAGATAAAGCCAACATCTTTTTCTTGCGATCCCTTATAACTTTGATCCCAAGGATGTATGCCGCTTCACCTAAGTCCTTCATGTCAAATTGTTTGAACAACCATGCCTTTACTGATGACAACATCTCTACATTGTTTCCAATGAGTAAAATATCATCTACATATAGTACTAGAAAAACCACTGCATTACCTTCACTTCTCTTATACACGCACGATTCGCTTGGACTTTGATCAAATCCATATGACTGGACTGCCTGATCAAAATGAATATTCCAGTCTCTAGAAGCTTGTTTAAGTCCATAAATAGACCTCTTAAGCTTACATACCAGATGCTCTTGGCCTTCCTTAATGAATCCTTTTGGTTGCTGCATATAGATGGTTTCTTCAAGACTTCCATTAAGAAAAGCTGTCTTGACATCCATTTGCCAAATCTCATAATCGAGATGAGCTGCTATAGATAAAAGAATACGGATTGACTTAAGCATGACTATCGGTGAAAAGGTTTCCTCATAATCAATACCTTCTTTCTGAGTATACCCTTTCGCAACAAGTCTTACTTTCCAGGCTTTCACCTTTTTATCTAATCCCCTCTTTTTCTTGTAGATCCGCTTACATCCAATAGGTTTTATACCTTTGGGTGGTTCCACGAGCTCCCAGACCTGATTAGAATGCATTGATTCTATCTCAGATTCCATCACCTTTTGCCAAAGATCTGCATCTTTGTCTTGTACTGCCTCTTCGTATATACGGGGATCATCATCATGTTCACCAGGGACCAAGTCTGAAGACTCTCCCAAAAACATGAATCTATCAGGCTGTTGAACAACCCTCCCACTACGACAGGGCACTGGTGCGGTATTAGTGACAGGTTGTACATTATGTTATGGTTGTTCTACTTGTACTACAGCTTCATGGGTATTATTTGTCCCTCCCACTAGTTCCTCTAAAACGACACTACTCATGGGTTTGTGATTCATTATATAGTCCTCCTCCAAGAATCTTGCATTGGTGCTAAAAATGACATCCCGATTCTTCGGACTATAAAATAAATATCCTTTCGTTCCCATGGGGTAGCCTACAAACAACTTTACTTCTGTACGAGATTCTAACTTAGTCGCATTCTTGTTCAGCACATGTGCTGGAAAACCCCATATTCGAATGTCTTAGACTCGGTTTATCCCCGGTCCATAATTCTAAGGGGGTTTTAGGAACCGACTTAGAAGGTACTAAGTTCAGAAGATAAGCTGCTATCTCTAAGGCATGTCCCCAAAACGACTTGGGTAAATCCGAATAACTCATCATCGATCTAACACTCTCTAAAAGAGTCCGGTTCCTTCTCTCTGTTACACCGTTCTGCTGGGGTGTGCCTGGTGCAGTTAACTGGGATTCTATCCCATTTTCTGATAAATATTCTCTAAATTCTCCAAGCAAGTATTCGCCACCACGATCTGATCGTAGTGACTTGATACTTTTATTAAGTCGCTTCTCCGTTTTATCTTTGTACTCTTTGAACTTATCAAAGCACTCAGACTTACGGCGCAACAAATAAACGTACCCATATCTAGAATAATCATCAATGAAAGTGACGAAATATTCATAACCACCTCTTGCTTGGATATTCATGGGTCCACATAAATCAGAGTGAACCAATTCTAATACTTGTTTGGCTCTATTCCCCTTTGCCTTGAAAGGCCTATTAGTCATTTTACCTTCCAAGAAGGATTCACAAACTGGAAATGGCTCCACTGCCAATGAGCTTAAAGGCCCGTCTACTACCAGTCTTTGAATCCTCCTCAAGTTAATATGACCTAATCTCAAGTGCCAAAGATATGTTTGGTTCAAACTAGAAGGTTCCTTTCTTTTAGTAGAGTTAGAATATGTGTTGTTCAATTCCCTAAATTGCAGTTACATTGCAGGTTGACTAGGATTAATTATATACAAATTGTCTTGCAATGTACCAGAACATATAATTCGTTTATTCATCATAATAGAAACATTACGATCCAAACAAACATTATAACCATCCAAAGCAAGTTTAGAAACCGAAATTAAATTCCTTCTAAAAGAAGGTACAAAAAGACAATTGTTCAAAACCAAAATCCTATCAGAACCAAAAGATAAATGAATAACTCCTACTGCAACTACTGCTACTTTCGTAGCATCTCCCATGAACACGTATATCTCACCATCTCTAAGCATTCTGGATAGCTGGAACCCCTGCATAGAATTACAAACATGATCAGTGGCTCCTATACTACACACCAAGTGCTCGTAGATATAGCCACTATAAATGTTTCTGTAACTAGAGAAAGAGACATACCAGTATTGTTTGTCTTCTTAGGAAGAGGACAATCCTGTTTCCAGTGACCTGACTGTTTGCATCAGAAGCACTTTCCCTTAGGCTTTTGCACACCACCCTGAACTCCCACTGCCTTCACAGCTTTCTGTGTCTGAGCCTTTTTCTTCTTCTTAATACCTTTCGGCTTAGAAGAAGAACATTTCTCAGCCACATACACTTGAACACTCTGCCGAAATAATCCTTCGGCTGCCTAAAGTTCTGTCAGCAGTTCCGCGAGACTATACTGCCTCTTGTTCATGTTGTAATTCAAGCGGAACTGCTCAAAACTCTTGGACAAGCTCATAAGGATAATGTCAATCTGGGTTTCCCCGTCAAGTTCAGCACCAAGGATCTCTATCTCATTCAGATGTGACATCATCTTGAGAACATGATCCCTTACAGGTGTGCCTTCAGCCATCTGAGTGTTCATTAAAGCCTTCAAGGCTAATTGCCTAGCAGCCCTATTCTGATCTCCAAAAAGTTCCTCGAGATTAAAGAGCATATCTGAAGCAGTGGCCATAGACTGATGTTGATGCTGCAAAACACCCGACATTGCTACCAGAATGTAACATCGCGACATCTCATCAGCCTTAATCCACCGTTTATAATACTCTTTCTCATCTTCAGGAGCATCAGCAGCAGGCTGTTCAGGCTTGGGTTCATAAGTGCAAAACTTGTACTCCTCCTCAGCAGTCAACACAATGTCCAAATTTCGTTTCCATTCAATATAGTTAGGTCCGGTAAGTTTGTTATCCTTAAGTATGGTGAATAGTGGATTAAAGCCCATTTTATCCTGAGAATCATGCATAAAAACATCACATAAATAAGGGTGCATTAATTATTAAGATCTAAATTATTAAAATTTAATGCACTAACATCTAAACACCATAAGCTTCTGGTACGCCACGATGTGTGACATGTATACCACCTAATTTTGTTTAAATGTTACTTCGGTCCTATTACTAAACAATATGCCACGTTGGGGTGGACTATATTATTTTTCATAGCTAAGTGTATACCATCATCAAATCTTAAATTATTCGAAATCTATGGAACTTGGTACGCCACGATGGGTGGCGTGTATACCTTCCAATATTCGTAATTTTGCCTTGAATAGAATACTTCAATTCAATATTCATCAATGGTTTGATTTCCAGGTAGTGGAGGAGTCACATCGGTCTCGCTTAAAACCCACAGCCTTACAAGTTCGATGAACCCGTTTTTGACAAAATCGCCCCAAATCAGAAATAAAGAAAATCCGTATTTATTTCTTTCAAAATTTATTAATTTAAGAAGTTTGTTCTAGTAATTTCTATAACATTCTAGACACCATAAATTATATGCCACGATGGGTGACGTATATATAATTTATATTCATCTTTATGTTAAATTACCTACAACCAATAATGGAGACCATGGGATTTAATTTCATATTAATTCCCTCTCCCACTTAGAATTTTTTTTTTATTAAAATTGAGGAATTTTAAAATAAAATGGGGCCCTATGTTGTTATAATTATGTCTAATCATTCATTCAAAATATACACATAATTTTAGCAACACATAACATTTAATTAAAGCAATAAATAAATTTTATGTCCATGTCGTCCTAATTAAGTTAAACATGCAATTTTAAAAGAATTACACACATAATTAACGACACACATAATCAATAAATTAAAGCAATAATTAAAATTTAATGGAAAAAATTAAAATAAATTTTCCACTATTATGGCCCTTGAAAAAAAATCCAGTTCTAAAAAAAAATCTTCCCCAAGCGCGCCCCGACGCCCCCAGCAGCCCCAGCAGCCCCAGCAGTCCCAGCTGCCGCAGCGGCCCCAGCTGCCGCAGCGGCCGCAGCACGCGCGCCTGTTGCTTTTCTGTGAGTTTTGTTTTGATTTTGTTCGATCCAAACATCAACAGCAGCCCCTTGTAATCGCACAGCGGAACAAAAAACTACCGGAATTGATTTCCGATCGCACATAACTTGTTACAAAATACTCGGAACAATTACAAAAAAAATAGATCTAATACAAAACTAATTTTGTAAAATCTATTCTAACACGATCAACTCTCGTGTAAATTACAACCACGATTAAACCACGTGGAAACCAAAACAAAAATTAACCACGATTAAACCACGTGGGATCCAAACACATAATTAAAATATACATGGCCATAATAGTGGAATAACAACCTGCATCAAAAAAATACAAGCAAAACACTATATACACGTATATATAATTACGACATGGACATTATATCATAAAACGTAGAACCTATTACCAGGCTCTTGATACCAATTGTTGGGAACCACGGACTTAGGGTGTTACTACATTTTACGATAAATATTACGAAAAGAGGATTACCTTGTTAATGGTTGATTCCACGCTCTTCTATTGTATTCCCAAATTCCCTTGAGCGAAGTATGGCCTCCGTCTTCTCAAGTTATCCTCTCTTCTTGCTCCTTGGTGGCTACAATATGTTTTCACACAATTCCAAGCAGGAAGAGAATAAGAATATATATAGGCTACAATAGGGACCATGGATAATTAGGTTGGGCCTTCTAATTACATCTTGAGCCTAGCCCAATGTAATTAAATATTAATTCAATCCACTAAAGAATTAATATTTGCACTACCTTTCCTAATACTGTAATTTAATTAATTCGGTTCCAATATTATTTGCTTATTCAATTCCCCATGTTTAAAATATCATATGTCCATTAATTAAATAAATTACTGATAATTTATTTAATTAATATCTTTTATCCTTGATCATCCACTCAACCTTTATTTAATTATGCCAGAATAAATTCCACCTGCAGCATTTCACATAATTAAATCTTTTTGAGCTTTCAAGGGGACATCATTAACCCGAATATTATCAGGACATGGATTCCTTCAATAAATAATATCCACCATGTATATAATTCCATCACCCAAAATATAATGATATAATTCAAAAGAATTATTTCATATATAAATCAAAGCATGTAAATAATATACACGTGTCAATTACTATTTCTGGATTAAGAACCTAAGCATTAATAATAACATAGAATCTTAGTTCTCCTTCTTAATCAGTATTAAGGGAACAATTCTAAATTTGATCATGTTCAATATACACAAAGTATACTAGTATTATTTATTAGTCAATATAAACTAATCTAAATAATACTACAACCATACCAGTGGATTGTCCAACACCACCTGTGCTGTGAACCTTATTATATTATATAACCGTATTTAACAATCTAATATTCTGTATCCCATTTGATACTAGATTGTTCACAATATATAATATTAGACAACATGTAAACATTCAAATGATTCTCAAATAAACTGGCCAGAAATAAATGTACATACTTCAAATAAATATTTTCAGTATACACTAACACTTTGTGCCTAGGGACCTAAGGCTTTTATAGTCTAGGATCCGCTAACCTAACGCTCGCTATATGGGTATTATTGCATAAGTCTTTTGTGGACCTCACTCATTGCACGATCAAATAAGCATATTTGTGATTGTTTATGTGTTATAAATAAAAGCATGAATCCATGTAATAACTCCGAGATAAAAATTAAAGTATTGTCGGTCATTTTGAGATTAGCTTTTATTCTATTTATAACATTGTGATTGCCTTGATGAGTTGTGAGTCATAATTATTGATCTAGTAGTGATAGTATATCTATCAAGCATTTGCACACACGCACATTTCTAGCTTGTGAGTTGAATTATGGGCTTTGATTAATCTTTATGCGAATAAATGTATTTGTTAAGATGTTACTAATTGGTTGGTTTAGTTATTCTGAGGGGATCGTTGCATTCATGTTAGTTGCATTCATTCATTTTTATTTCTTATTCTTTGAGTCTGTTTATGCTTGAGGACAAGCATCGGTTCAAGTATGGGGGTGTGTTAAGTGGCATTTATGTCCACTTAGAATGCTCTATGAAGGCTTGAATTGGTGTTTTGTACTCAAGTATTTTGTGTATTTGATTTGTTTTTTGTTGTGTTTGGAATTTCAGGCATAAATAAGGGATCAAGGAGATTTAGCATTGTTTTGATACTAAATTGGTGTTAGGAAGATGTCCTGGATGTTTGCCCGTGGATCGCCATCACAAGCCAGCAGAAGAAGAAGAAGAAATAATCAGTTTTTCCAGAATGTCAGTGCGCCCGCATTGTGATAGCGCGTGCACCGGGTCAGAAACTGAAGAATCTTGTTTTGAATAGAAGATTGATTTATGGACTTCTATGCTGATTGGGGTTGCTATATAAAGACAACTTAAAGACGTTTTCCATAACGGAGACTAAGGAGAAAGCGGCGAGAAGATATACGAGCACAAATACAACCAAGGAGAAGATAATCTAGTTTATGTGATTCTTTATTTTAAGTTGTAATCTTGGATGCTAGTTTTCTTATTTATTGAACCTATACTCTTGTTTAACGTACTTTGTTTATTATTCAGTTTTATAAAGACTTAGTTTATTATACCATGCTTTCATCGAAACCCACGGTGATGATGAGTTCGGTTATAGGCTAATCCTTATCATGGGGTTCTACCTGATTTACTTATGGATTTCAATAGTTAATATGTTTTGATACATTAGTCTGTGGTGATTGTATGATATCCTAGTATTGGTTGTGCTTATTCATCTTATGAGGGTCGCGAACTTATAAGATAGCGTGTTAATCTCTATTAAAGCGAAAGTGAATATAGAGGTTTAGAACTTTCCATGCTAGCATAGGTTCATGTATTTGTCATGCATGATCCGTAGGTAATTTTAACCATCTTACTTGCCCTATGTAATCAAGATAGATAACTTGCGCATTAAACCTTTATGTTGTCAAATTCTATAGACATATAGGGTCTCAACATACTTGGTGCCTATTCAGCTTCTATCTCTTTTGTGGATGTCTGGTAGTAGGGTATTCGTACAATGAAAGTTGGCGCTTACTAGTTTCATGTTGTCTGATTAGTGTCAACGCCATTGCATTATAAGGTTAAGAACAAAAGGATGTTGAATGAAATAGTAATGAAGTTAGGATCCCATATTTGTCTCATATAAGTAAATCAAACCTTTTAATCTCTTAGTTAATTTTATGTTAGTTAATATCTTAGTTATAAACAATCTCAACTTGTTATCATCTCAGTATTGAATATTAACCATATCATTGTTGCATAAGTACACATTCTTAAATTAACCTAAACCAGTCTTTGTGGGAACGAACTAGAATTAATTCCATATTACTTCCAAACGCGTATACTTGCCTGAATATTAGCGCATGTTTTTGTCCTAACAGTAACCAATCTAGCTTTGTTCCTGACTACTATGCCATTTTCATCCATCTTGTTTCTGAATACTCATTTGATGTGAACAGAATTCTTTCCTTTAGGTTTGGGTACCAGCTTCTGTACCTTATTCCTTTCAAATTACTTTAGCTCTTCCTGCATAGCTAAAACCCAATCAAGATCCAACAAAGCTTCTTCTACCTTCTTTGGCTCTTCCTGTGATAGGAAGCTTCTATATAGACATTCTTCTTGAGTTATTTTTCTAGTTTGTACTCTTGAAGATTCATCACCAATAATTAGTTCAAATGGGCGATCTCTAGTCCATTTCCTTTGTTGTGGTAGATAGCTCTAGATTAGCTATCTTGATGTATGACTGAGTTTTGATAGAAGAAAATCCCCCTGAGTTTTTGGATCTTTGACTTGAAGTTGGGGTCCTTTCTGTATGTGATCTATATTGACTTTCAAATCTTATTGATGGCTCAACGGATGTTGAATTTTTCCTTTCAACGGATGATGCAGTTTGTCTCTCAATGGATGATGCACTTTATCTTTCGACGGATGTAGAATTATGTGTTTCATTTGTTGCTGACTTTTCTGCATTATCCTTAGAGATTATTTCTTGATCACTTTCATCATCACTATCATCACAGTTCATCTCAACATTATCGAATTTGAGGCTTTTGATGGAAACCTTCATCTTGCAGTCCTTCAATCTTCTTATCATTAAACACAACATGTACATATTCCATAACAATGTTGGTTCTTAGATTGTAGACTCTATATGCTTTTTCTACTGCATACCTAAAAAAAATACCTTCATCTACTTTGGCATCAAACTTTCCATGCTGCTCAGTTTGATTCCTTAGAATATAGCATTTGCATCCAAAGACATGAAGAAAATTAAGTGTTGGCTTCCTGTTCTTGAATAATTGATAAGGAGTCATGTATTTTGCTTGATTAACCAAAGAGATACTTTGAGTGTAGCATGCAGTATTTACAGCTTCTGCCCAAAAGTAAGTTTGTAACTTTGATTCTTCTAGCATTGCCCTTGCAGCTTCAATAAGAGATCTGTTATTTCTTTCCACCACTCCATTTTGTTGTGGATTCCTTGCTGCTGAAAACTCATTCATGATTCCATTTTCTTCACAAAATAACCTCATAACAGAATTCTTGAACTCAGTTCCATTATCACTCCTGATTCTTCTGACTTTGAGATCAGGATGGTTGTTGACTTGCATTATATGATTGATAATGATTTCATCTTTAGATCTGAGAAAATATGTCCAAGTGAACTTCGAGAAATCATCAACAATCACTAGGCAGTATCGTTTCTTTGAGATTGACAACACATTGACTGGTCCAAATAAATCCAGGTGCAGTAGTTCAACTGGTTCTTCAATTGTAGATTCAAGCTTCCTTTTGAATGATGCCTTGATTTGTTTTCCTTTCTGATAAGCATCACACAGTCCATCCTTTGAGAACTCAACTTGAAGAATGCATCTTACAAGATCTTTCCTGACCAATTCATTCATAGTCTTAAAGTTCATATGGGACAGTTTCTTGTGCCACAGGCAACTTTCATCTTGACTGGCTTTGCTGAAAAGACAAGTAGTAGAATTTGCACTTGATGAGTTGAAGTCAGCCAAATACACATTTCCTTTTTTCACTCCAGTGAGAACCACTTTGATGTTCTTTTTTTAACAACACGGGCTTCTGAATTGAATGTTACTGAGTTGCCCTTATCACAAAGTTGTTGACACTCAGAAGATTGTGTTTGAGTCCATCCACTAGAGTAACTTCTTCAACGATGACATTGTCTTTAGAAATCAAGCCATATCCCAAAGTATACCCTTTGTTGTCATCTCCAAGAGTAATAATTGGGCCAGCTCTCTCCTTCAACTCGGTGAGAAGGGAAGAATCTCCAATCATGTGCCTTGAGCAACCACTATCCAGATACCAAAGATTCTTTCTGTTTACCTGCACACATTAAAATAAAATCAAGTTGATTTTGGTACCCAAGTTTACTTGGGTCCTGCCTTGTTATCCTTCTTTTTAGGTTTCTTAGGCTTGTCCTCATTTGACTTAGGTGATTGAGATTCAACCTTGGTCATTTGAGTAAGGCTTTAAAAACCATTTATAATTGCAGAATTATCATGCACAGGTTGGTTAACATGAAATGGCATATTATGTGCAAACATGTTATTTCAATATGGCATGTTAAATGGCATTTTAGGCATACTGAATGCAGCATAGTAAGGATTATGTGCAAATTGCATATTATCAAACTGTGCATTCAAATTTTGTGCAGGCATAATATTCATAGGAATCGTGGGCATGTTGGGAAATGATGGAGGTGCAGACATGGGTGCAGTCATAGCAGATTTGCAGTTAACAGATAAATGATTAACACTACCACATTTAACACATATTTTTCTAGGTGCATATTTATCAGGTGTGTAGTTGTTATATTTGTTAATTCCTACTTTCCCATTCCTGTTACTTTTCCTTTTGGAATCTTCCTTGACCTCAATTTTCTCCAATATGTCACTCAGTTGCTTCATTGACAGATGCCCCACATTAACTCTTTTGTTTTCCTTGACTTGACTTGATTCATATTTGACAAAGTTCTTGGAAACTAATCCATATTTCTCATTGAGTTTGGATAGTTTAGCTTTGCTAATTGGTTTTTTTCATTCAACGGATGTTGTCTTTCAACGGATAATTCTTTTTCTCATTTGATGGATAATCTTCATTATCCGTTGAATCCACATCTGTTGAAAGTCCTTCTATCAAACCAGGATCCAGTTTCTCTTTGCTCTTTTTCCATGCTTCTTCACAGAAAGATTCTATGCCTTGAACTTTAGCAATTTGAGTGTGCATATCTCTTGATGACTTCCATGCCTTGATTTCCTCTTGCTCTCATTCAAGTTGCTTTCTTAAAATCTCTTCTTTCTTTAAGAATTCAGTCAGTTCCCCCTTAGCAATTCTACATTCTATCTTCAGTTTCTCAAACTCAACAAATTGAGTCTCTAACACAGTATTTTATTCACTTAAAAACAAATTATTTTCCTTTATTTTTGTGTTTTCTTTAGTGAGATATTTAAGTGTAACACGCAAGTGATATAATTCTGTTGAAATGTCATTTATAGCATCATTACTCTCATATTTAGAAAGGTGTGCTAGATTAGTAGTGATTACCTGATTTCTTGAAAAACTGACTTTTGCTTCATCTGATTTGGCCATTAGAGCTAGATTGACATAGCTTGGTTCTTCATCTTCATCTTCCCCATCTGTTTCCTAGTCATTTTCTTGAGTCAAGAAAACCCTTTCTTTCTGCTTGAGCAATTCAAAATATTTCTTCTTATAGTCAACTTGCTCAAACTTCTTTTTCTCAAGATTAGGCTTTCTGCATTCAATTACAAAATGACCACTCAAGCCACATTTGAAACAATTGAATTTGGACTTATCCACCATGTTTCTATTTGGGTTGACTGCTCCAAAATTCTTTTTGAATTTGAGCTTGGCAAACTTTCTTGACAGGAAAGCTAGATGCTCATCTATGTCTTCCATTTTGTAATATCCCATATTTGCAGATATTATTATTATTATTTGAAATTGATTATGTGATTTTATGTGAATTTTAGTGAATTATATGATGCTTGAAATTGATGTTTGGATGTTTATATGTGATATTATTTTAGTATTTTAATTTGTAATATGTCCAGAATAAATTATAGATAATTATGGTATTTTTCTAGTAATTTTTGAAGTGCTATATGATTTTATAATGATTTATAGATTTAATAATTATTTTTCGTATGATTACAAAACTAATTTTATAAATCTGGGAATTGCCCAACTTCAACCATTTTTACAACCCGAAACTCTTCGGAAAACTCCTTCCTAACCTAATTTGGATATTTTGAACATTTTCCGTGTTTTAACTTTTTCGATCCGTATTACGGTTTGACCCAAATGCGTCCCGGCGCAAAATTTTCGATACGATAATCATTTCGGTAGATCAATAAAACCCGTATTCTCGAGAGACGGGATATTTTTACATTTTTTCTCATAAGGTGTTTTATAAGAAGCCCGGTTTGGATAATTATCTGATACGGGTATCAAATTATATCGTTTTTATAGTTACTTAGCGGCTAAGTAATCTATTTTCGGATCCGATATGATCCAATGGGATACTCCTTACGTGTTTATTAGCGTTTTATTGAGGTACACGATATATCTTGTTTTATGTGCATTCAAATGTATTTTATGTGTTTTCGGGGTTTTCTGTTAGTTTATGTATCATTTCGGTTTTTTCAAAAATCAACGAACTGGGACCCTATCGGGACGTCAAACCCCACAAAATTCATGTCTTTATTTTTGAAAAATCATTCATATTTCGAATACCCATTATTTTTGCATTTTTGAATTATTCGCAATTTTTGGGGAATTTTGATATAAATTTTATATTTTATCGCTTTTAAAATCATTCCCCATAATTATGATTTTGGGGCTTAATTATTTTAATTATGGGAATAAAATACCCTTAATTGATTTTAGGGATATTTATTTGTCAAAAATATAAATAGCTTAAATGATTATTATATTTCATTTTATTTTTATTTAAAACAAAAGTTGAAGAACACCATTTTTGGGGGTGTGATTTCATTCATCTTCATCATAATATTTTGGGAGATTTAACAAACCGTTTTAGATGATTCTTGAACCAAATTAAAGCTTGTTTTGAGCTCTTGAAATTGATACCAGAATCTTATACAAGGTCGGTTATCTTGTAAAATCGATTTTTATTTTATTTGTATGATTGGGGTTGAATTCGGGTTTGGATTTCTTGATGTTTTTGATTTTTTTGAAGATGGTAGTAGGTTGAACTTGATCTGAGGAATTGATTCATATATATATATATATATATATTACAGTTGTTTATGCGTTAGTTTGTGTAGTCCGACTAAATCGATTTTATAATTGATAATTTTCAATTTTTTTGAATGATTTATTAATTGCTTCGAGGTTATGGATATGTAAATAGGTTTGTATGATTCTCAACACCATTTTGGTATACAGCACGTCGAAATTGGTTCAGAAATAATCGAAATTGGTGTTGGCCGGAGTTGGAGCTCAATCGCCGGCTTCAATGGAGGTTTTGGGCGGCGATGACGTTTCCGTTTTGGGTCGTCGAAGTTGAAGTTGAATCTGGGTTTCTGGGAGTTAGTCGAGTGAGTTTGGTAAAGAATCAGAGATGTTGCGTGTTGTTTATGGGAAGAACGGAGTCTCTCCGGAACCGGTGAACTCGCTGGAATCTGCAGATTATCCGGCGTGTTCTTCGTGTTCTTCGAGACCCGTTTTTGACCCGCTTATCGACCCGTTTCGGTTTATAAAATACCCGACTTTGATTTTAATATTCCCCCAAAACCCAAACACTAAATCCGTTTTTGTATTTTCTGTTTTAAAATTTATTCAAAATTCTTTTTCTTATTATCAAAAATCATTTATTTTAATTTTAAAAATCATTTACTTATTATTTTAATTTCTAAAAATTATTTACTTAATTATTTTAAATTCAAAAAATAATTTTCTTTTATTATTTTCAAAAATTCAAAAATTTTATTCATTTAAATTGATTAATTATTTTGATAATTAATCAGTTTATTTACATAAATTGTATTAATTATATTTTAATTCCAACAATCATGGAAAAGTCATTTTTAATTCTAATTTTTCCTAAATAATGATTTAAAAATTATTTTTAGTTTTTAAGAATATATTTAAGTATTTAAAAATCAATTAATATTATTATTAATTAATTCATTCCTATTTATTCTTATTTTATTCGTAATAAATAAACTGTTCATCCGTTTAATACGAAACGAACGCGTACAGACTCAGAAAAATATTCCGCTTCCATTAAAAATACTTTCGAGACCCAAATTCTTTTGTTTTGAAAGGTCGCTTGTTGTACAAGTCATTCTGAGTCGATTATTGATCGATAAATCATATTTTGACCTGATTTCAGCTTTAAACGTACCGAGTCGAATCTTTTGACGAACCAAGGCATGTGCTATATGAATTATGTGATACGTGGATTATGTGTTTACATGCTTATGAATTATGTGTGTATGTGGGTCAAGAGTCATGAGTTTGACTGTCTTCTTTATATGTGGGTTATCGTATAGGTAGACAATATGATTTTGACGCGCAGTTCATCAAGTAATTATCATTTAGACGATTAAAGTTATATCTTTTAATTATAGATACGGATCGCTCGAGTTGATCGGGACCAGACATTGAAAAGGATGAAATGGAATGGTATCGGATACCTGAATTCTAGCAATCGCAGGAGCAGCACATCAGTGAATTATCGAAAGAAAAGACGGTAATGCCATGAATGTCAGAATGAGGGATTGTGTTATTGCGAGTGTGACTAACTGCTAAAAACCAAAGGCAAGTATTTCTATCATCACTTATTGTTCAAGTTATATATATATATATTGAATCCTATTATGCAAGTATTACCTTCCATATTCTCAGTTCAGAATAGATAAATGTTTTACATATCGATGAATTAAAATGCTTATCATGCAAGTACCCTCTGTTATTCTATGTTCTGAATAGTTAAATGTTTTACTTATCAAATTACTGGATTTATAAACATTTTGGATTTTGAGAAAGATGATTTTGTTGCGAGTATTCCTGCCCAAGTGAATGGGGGAATAATATTATTTAGGATGTCGATTGAGTCGGCTTCTTTTTAATAAAAAGTTTTGAGATTGGAATGGTTACTGGTTACAGCGTAGGTGATCGAGATATCGGTCCAGCTGTAATATCTTTTAAGGCGAATATATGCCTTTTCTTCCTCCTTATAGGTACCGTATGGTTGCGGGATACGGGTTTATCTATATTTACGGTATGGCTGCGGGATAGCGGTGTTATTCTGTGACTGATCATCAGGAACAGCATGAAAAATAATTGCTTCCAATCTAAACTTTTGTTTCGAAATTGTTTTGATAATCATAGAATAAATGGTTTATCAACTATTTCTGTTTTGGATTAAAGGTGGAGTGCAGTTTTGATTCAATTTCTGATATATGCTGATACTTACTTTGTTGTTAAATATCAAAGGTGGTATTAGTATAGATGATTGATGTTGACTTCAGTATGGGATATTGTGAGCATCAAAGTTCGTATTGATATCTAATTTGATATGAAAACAAAATTAGTATTAATATCAAGAGTTCAGTTTTGAATAAAGTTTATGATTCATTCCATAATCATTGTTTAATGTTATAGTTGTTTACGATATTTCCGTAAACACTATTTTACGAATTTTATTCTCGTTGAGATTCAAATTATTGCTGAAGCATTTCGCTCAAAAATATCGAAAGGGTTTTGAATACAGTGAGAAACAATTATCCGATTCTTTAATAAAAATTTTATTTCAGCAATTATGATTTCAAAATGTTCTGCGCGATTGCAGATGTCAGTTTTATATCAAAATGACCCTATATTTTCTACAATAATCTTGCTGAGCATTTCTTTCGCTCATACTTGCCTGTTTTCAAATTTAACCTCCAGTGAGGATTAGCTTGCACTGTTTAGCCGCGTAATTGAAGGAAGCATAAAAGAAGCTATTGGAAGGCGATTGGTTCATAATTGTGTTATTTTATAGTTGGGCCTAGTATACTTCTTTTCGAAGTTATACTAGCGGGTTTAGTTTTGAGTTTGTAAATTATTGAAAAGAATTTTAGAAGAAAGTAAAAAATTTATTTGTGGAATTTGAATATCTTGTTATAAGAACTGTAACGTTAAAAGATCTTGGATTAGTTTGGGGTCATAGATGCTAAATATCTTCCGCTGGCATTTATTTATTGATTTAACAGGTTATTTTGGATTGAGGTTTCATAGTGATGACCAAATCCTCCGACCCCGAATTTGGGGGCGTTACACATTTCATCTTGACTTAGATGATCTTCAAGCTCAGCCACTAGCCCTTTTCCTTTGGCTTCACAAAGCCTGGAGTTTGGTGCAAATTCCACAGCTTCAACCTTCACCTCTTTTACTCTATTTTGTTCATCCTCCAAAGTTATAGATCTTCCCTTCTTCCTTTCTTTCTCTGTCTGCTCATCTTGTTCAAACTCAAGCTCATAAGTTTTTAGAATTCCATACAGTCTCTCCAAAGTAAATTCCTTGTAATCTTGAGAATTTCTAAAAAAGATAGTCATGGGCTTCCCTTTTTTTGGTGGAGGTCTAAGAAATTTCAGGTTTGAATCCTTCGTCTGATAGACTCTTCCATGCAGCTTTAGTTCATTTAGTAGTTTTGAAATCTACTAAATATGTCACTCAAAGATTCACTGTCTTCACAATGAAAGTGCTCATACTGCGGGATTAGAAGTTACATCTTGTTTTCCCTCACTTTTTCAGTTCCATCACATATGATTTGAATTGTATCCCAAATTTCTTTAGCAGATTTGCAGTTGATGACATTGTCAAACATATCTCCATCAGGACCATTGAATAGAATGTTCATAGCCTTTTTGTCTTTGTGCACTTGCTCAATGTCTTCATATGTCCATTCTGATTGTGGATTTGGAATACTTTATTCATTGCCTACAGCTCCCTCAGTGTCTGTAGCAGCTCTTCGAGGAATATGGGGACCTTTCTCAATGCAGTCAACATATCTTTCATCTTGAGAGAGAAGATGTAAGTGCATTTTCACCTTCCAACGGTGATAGTTATCTTTATCCAAGAAAGGGATCTTCACTCCAACATCCTTTCTGCTCATGTTGTTAGTTATTTTGATCTTCAAACTCTTAGTGTGTCAAAAGCTTGCTCTGATACCAATTGTTATTCCCAAACAATCTAACAAGTAGAATTACAGAAGAGGGGTTGAATGTAATTCTTGGTTTCTTTTCAATCTTTAAAGCTTCTTACAAATATAAATGTAACAGTGTATGAATATGCTAAGTGCATTTATGAAATATTCAAGTATTCAAATACAAAGTAAATAAACAAGGATGTTTAAAAACTTTCTGGTGGATTGTTATTTCCACCATAGATATATATATATATATATATATATATATATATATATATATAAATGTAGAAGATCTCTGTGATGCAAGAATGCACACAGCTGCTTACAAGTAAATTTACACAGAGAGAACTAAGAAATTTTTTAACATATAATGCCTTATCTATTTCTTAGTTCTTTAGATCAATAATTTTCTACTTGCTACTCTTGGTTTATATATTACAAAGTTACATGTGAAAAGACAAACTAATAAAACAAACATGTCTAAGTCTAATCACAAGTTTTTTCATTTCTCCATCCAGCATCTTTGTATTTCTTCAAGTTAGCATAGAAATGGAAATGCTTCTTGATCTTCATAATCCTGAATCCCGATTACAGGCTGTCACATTCCTTCTGTATACAATCAACCCATGTGACTATCAAGTCAGTATCAATTCCTATTTGAATTTGTTATCTGTTGAGAGTTTGTTGTATCATCCATCGAGACTTTATGTGATCATCCGTCGAGACTCTATTGGATCATCCGTTGAGTGTGACTTGGGTCATCCGTTGAAAGTATTTCCATAGCAGTTGACTCAATTTCACTTATGCAAAATTACAAGGCATCTAATTTTTATAATTAGCCAAACTATTTTATGTCACGGACCCACACTACTAACTAGCAAAAATATGCATAATATTGATTAAACAGTAAAGTACTACAAAATGATAGAATAATAAAGCTACAAACCTTAACCACAATCCCCGGATCCATAGGAATGAGTTTGAACAACATCTAACATCTTTTAATATTACATACCAAAATATCTTAAGTCAAATTACTACCAAATTTTAAACTCAAAGTTTATAAACATTAGGAAACTACTAGTTCACCACCTGCTCCAACATCTGACGATAGGCATACCCCGAGTCCCCGGAAGTCTTACGCGCGGTTTGCTTGAAACAAACCATCTTCGGGTTTCACTGAAGGGATAATATCAATAACAATATTAATGAGCAAAACGCTCAACAAGTGAATAACAATGAATAACAATGCATCATATACTCAATAAAACGATAATAGAATATAATAAACAATATGAAATCTCAAATAAAAGATCAAGTTTTTAATAAGTGAATGGAATTGGAAATCTCACAGCGCTATGAGCGATGTGGGGTGATCATCCCACATCAAAGCTCTGAACCTCATAACAAGTGATTCACAACTATTGAGGATCATCGGCACACATTGGCCATATAAAACCATCAGGCTCCCCACTACTGATGTTTTAACAGTGACTAGCGCCTCAGTCTTACCAGAACATACCACCCAATTCCTTTTAATCAATTTATTTCAAATTAGAGGGTTCTTGATCAAGGACAAGATAATAAAGGTTGGTATTGTCAAGTTTCAAGTGACAAGTTTTCTAAAATTGAGGGAATGTTATTAAGATCAGGATTCCCAAAGAAATAATTCAAATTTGTGAGGGGAGTAGGGTTCACATGATATATTAAGTGACTATTGTAGGGTATCCATGAGGGTATGAGGTAATATGTGACGAAAAGGGGTCAATTCAAGTATGAAAGCGGTTAACTAAATCCTAGATCTAATCATTATGTGATGTCAGGGACTATTTAATTCTAATAAAACTGTAGTCATGTATTCACAGGGTATTTAATTACAAGAAACAAAATTATAGAGGTAAGTTGAGATTTCAATTTCCTGGACTACGCATAATGAGCACTTGTATGGAATCGTCTATGGGCTCCTTTCCTGGCCTCCTACTTGAACCTATAATAAATAGTATCCTCGTCACAACTCTTGCTTACTACTCATTCGCGTATACTATAAATATATATATACATATATACATATATATATATACACTTAAATTCTACTAATTACAAGTAATATATGCATCACATAAATCACATAACACATAGGAAGAAATGGCATGGCAATTTATCACTTAATTAATAGTACATACCTAGACTCTATTTACGACCTTAGTCACTTAAGAAATTTACCATATAACATACAAATATCATGACCAATACTCATAATTCTCCTTTATAGACCTCAATCCAACCTAAATTTAATATGTCACACTTGTGCCTCACTTCTAATAACTCACAAATGCAATGCACACTACTTAACTTGCCGAATGTACACCTTGGCACCAATTGTGTGCATTGGAAAAAATATGGATTTCTACCTTAGGCCTTTGCTATGTTCTGACTCCAATGAATTCGTATGACTTTAAGCTAACTTTAGAAATTGGTTTTACATCAAGGCCTCACTTAAAAGATACATAAATGCAATGCACTTCTCTAATGTTTCCAAAGGCAACTCTAATGGTGACTCTCGGGTGTTTTGGTGGAAATAGGGTATCTTCACCTTGGGCCTTCACTCCAAACCAATTCTAAAAGGTTATTAAGACTCCAAACTGACTCTCAAAGTTGGAATGATGCAAAGACCTCACTCAAGCCTCCCTAGGCCTTAAGTGGAAGTTGACTCAAAACTGACTCCCTTGATTTCCAAACTGCCTTATTTTTACCAACTGAATACTCACTTATCTAGTTCATTTATTGATTTTAATGGCTTGTTAAGCTTCCTAAGACTTCATTATATCTATTTAGACCAAGGCCCCATGAAGGCCTAATCTATTGCATGATGACAATCAATCAAAAGTCAAGTGTACTCAAATCTGCCATGTTCTGAGCTGCTCTCGGGTTTGTGTGTGTGCACCTAACCAAATGCAAGTTTTTATTGATTCTAAAGCTACTGGACTCAATTATGAACCAAGTCCCAACTCCTATGAACTCAGGCCTACCAAGGCCTTACTAAAACTCATCTAAAATGACCTAAACCACTAGTACAAAATTCTGCCCTGCTAAAATGCGACTCCTTCAACCTTAACTCCCTTCATTACACCAAAATCAATCAACAATCAACCAAGGAAAGTCCTAACATACACTAAAATCTACTGAATAACAACTTATAAGGTCCATTTGCAATTTATTTATTATGAAGATCACTTATAAAGACAAGCAAAGTAACACATCACAAGACAAGCCATCACTTAGCATAATAAGGCAAAAATTTCAAGTAAACATGCATGGTAACATCATGACACCTACTTCCCATAATCTCATATCATCATATATAATCTAAAATAGAATTTTATTAAAGGAATTATGGCATGCAACTCACAAAAATCAATTATCAAGAGGTTAAAAGAACAACTATATTGGCAATATCACATCTTCGAGTTTAAAAGCAAAAATTTGAACTACATATCCAAAAAAATCATTTGATATCTACTGAATATAATCAATTATCATCATGGAATACTTCATCTAGAATTTTTATAACAAAAACCATAGCATGCATCTCATACAACTCTAGTACCAAAGCACAAAATTAACAAGTATGGTTTTTACTTCGAAAACCACTTGTAAACCAACATGCAAGTGCTAAATCCTACATTCAAGTGCTAAATCCTACGTGCAAGTTCTAAAATTAATGTATCTTGAAGGAAAAATGGAATGCAAGAGTTTAAACTTGATAAAACAACATTTTTAAAGAACAAGACTTTCAAAAAACAACATGCATGGTCATTTTATAAAAACTACCCAAGATCAATACTCTAAATATTCGGCTCTTAAGAAATCATTGCCAAATGTTTATGAACAAGATTATGACTTGGCAAAATAGAAGTGTAGCACCTCTCCCAGATCACATCTTGCTCATTTCTATAAGCCACCATGGTTGAAACCTTGAGTTCACAAGCATTAAGGTCTTAACTTCGGCTTTATCAACATGCATGTACAAAACTCACCTCAATATGAAGATACTCTACTAGATAATGAAGATCTTGGCTTGAATACTTTGAGAAGTGAAATAAAATGAAGAGAAGTGAAGAAAAATGGCAAGAATGGGGGTGGTGGTGAGCTTCGGCCGAGAGGGAGAGAGGAGAGGAGAGGGTGTGTTGTTTGAGTGGGTGTGAGGTGAAATGAGAGTATTTCCTTGGTTTTGATACTTTGATTTGATTAAAAGTGGTAGTGGAATGGAGAAATTACACAAGTGTCCCTCTTGCTAGTTGTGACAAAAATTGCATGCAAGGTCAAATGAGTTAACTAGCAAGTTAGTGGGGTTGGAAGTTACGGTCTTAGCCTTGGACTCTATTATAAGCTAAAATGCATGCAAGGGTATACTAGTAATCTATTAATTAAAAAAAGTATGATTAAAAAGAATGGATTTTATTAAATAAAATACAACTCCATAAATCACAAAATTAATACCATAAATACTATGAGATTTTAGAAGTTTTATAAAATTGTTTTCAAAAATTTTGAACAAGAAGATATTTTAAAAGAATTTTCTAAAATTAATACTCTAATATATAAGCTACATAAAAATATGATTAACAACTCTAAGCCACATAAAAAAATGCAAGTAATTTGATTCTAAGCCGCTATTGTCTAATCGCAACTTTTATTATCCAGTCGTGATAAACTCAAACATTAATTAATTACGTAACAAAATTTTCTTACAAACGCTTATAAATAATCTAACAATGTTCGTAATGCCACACAACGAAGAATGTATACGAACACATTGAATTCATATAATTTCTGACATCTATTACACGAAAAATTATATAGTACACAAAATGGAATATTATATTACATTCATATCAAATATTTAAATATTTACAGGTGTTACAACCTTCCCCCTTAAAGGATTATGTCCCCAGAATCTAAGTAAACAGATGGGGATACTTATCTAACATATCACTTTTCAATTCCCATGTTGACTCTTCAACTTTGGGATTTTTCCACAAAACTTTAACTAAAGGAACTATTCTATTCCTTAACACTTTATCTTTTCTATCTAAAATGCTAATCGGCTGCTCGACATAAGACAAATCTGGCTCAATCTCTATTGGTTCATTCTCTATGATACATTTGGTGTTGGGGTTGAACTTCTTAAGTATTGATACATGAAAAATTTTGTGAATGTGCTGCATTTGAGGTGGTAAGGCCAACTCGTACGCCACTCTTCCAACTTTACCCAAAATCTCAAAAGGTCCGAAAAATCTTGGACTCAACTTTCCTTTCTTGCCAAACCTAGCTATCCCTTTCCAGGGCGATACTTTCAACAGAACGGTTTCTCCTATTTCATACTATACGTTCTTTCTGTGCGGATCAGCATACTTTCGTTGTATATCCTGAGCCGCAATCAATCGATTCCAAATAAACTCTACTGCTTCTTTCGTTTGTTAAATCAGTTCGGGGCCAATTACCTTTCGCTCTCTAACTTTATCCCAATAAATAGGTGATCTACACTTCCTTCCATAAAGAGCTTCGTATGGGGGAATTCTAATACTGGCATGAAAGCTATTGTTATACAAAAACTCTACCAAAGGCAAATGTTCATCTCAATTTCCTTTGAAGTCCAAATCACAGGATCTCAACATGTATTCTATGGTCTGATTTGTGCGCTCACTTTGTGCATCCGTCTGGGTGATAGGAAGTGCTCATCTTGAGTCGAGTTCCCAAATGTTCTTGGCATTGCTTCCAAAATCTGGAGTTGAAATGAGGGTCTCTATCCGACACAATAGATACTGGTACTCCATGGCGAGTAATAATTTCCTTTAGATACGTATGAATCAACTTGTCCATTGAGAATTTCTCATTAATCGGTAGAAAATGGGCCAGACTTGGTCAATCGATCAATTATTACCCAAATAGCGTCGTGATTAGATTTTATCCTTGGTAATCCAACTATAAAGTCCATTGCAATGTGCTCCCACTTCAATTCAGGTATCTCTAAGGGTTGAATTAGTCTGCTAGGTCTCTAATGTTCAGCTTTTACTCTTTGACAAGTGTAACATCTACTAATCCATTGTGCAATCTCCTTCTTCATATCCGGCCACCAAAAATTCTGTTTCAAATCTTGGTACATTTTTTTGCTTCCCGGGTGAATAGAAAATTCTGAGTTGTGAGCATCCTTCAAAATCTCATTCTTCAATTCTTCCACATTCGGTATCCAAATTCTTGAGGAGAATCTTAGAATTCCTTGGTTGTCTTTTTGAGTGCAAATCTCTTCTCCGGTCAACTCATTCATCCTTTGATTCCTCACTTCTTCTTGGAACTTCTTAATATTTTGTAATAATTCTGGTTGAAATGTCATCGTACAAATCATTTCTGTAGGTGCCCTTGGAGCTCGAATCTCAATTCCCATTTTATCAAATTCCTTCGATAACTCTTGGTCCATAGTCAACATATGCAATCTCTCCTTGCGACTTAAAGCATCCACTACTACATTCACTTTCCCAGAATGATAATTGATCGTGCAATCATAGTCCTTAATCAACTCCAACCATCTTCGTTGCCTCATGTTTAATTCCTTTTGAGTGAAAATGTACTTCAGGCTCATGTGATCCGTATATATCTCGTATTTCTCTCCATATAGGTAATGTCTTCACAGCTTCAAAGCAATTATCCTACAACTTCTAGTTCTTCAAGACATTACAGTATACAGGAATGTGCTAAAAAAACGTGTTTAAGCATAAGCTACTCTTTCAACAGATGACAAGTGAGATTATCCGTAGAAAGCTACAATTATACTTAATTAAATCTACTAAGGTGTTTTGGTAAAATATCATCAAGCCTACAACATATTCTTAACATTAGTAGATTCATCATTTTGATAGATAGCTACCCTAAAGCCATGAAGCTTGGATCTGCTTAGTAATAAATCATCCATTTCAAGAAATCCAATCCATTTACCATTTGGGTTGAAAGTGAGAACTTTTACTCTAATAAAAGTAGCTATTTGAGCTCCTCCTTTAGACATATCAATAGTTGAACCATCTTCACCTATGTACTTTGAAATTTATATAGATTTTTTAATCATTCCTCTCTATTATTTGTATACCAAATTCTTTAGATATTCAGACTATCTAGCAGCAGTAGAGTTGTTGACTTTTAGCAATGTGACTATATATTCCAACTCTTGCCAAGGTCTATCCTGTATCTGTACTTGAGAAATTCTCAACCTTGGTCCTGATTCAAGAAAGTAAAGCATCTTCTCCTTTGGATTGTTTGTATCAAACTTGTCAACCATAATTTGGACATATATAATTTTGTATAAATCTTAAAGCTTCACATTTTCTCCAATTCCTGTCAAATTTTCAGGTTCCCTGAGAATCAGAGCATTTCCTTGATATGTGTAAGCATTAGAAAGACCCAGACCACTTTTTCTACCAGCTATTCTTGCCTGAGAATTACCACTGTAGGTTTTGTTGATTTTCTCAGAAGAATCTCTTTTGTTGATGTCTTGCTACTCCATTACAGCTTTTTCTTCTCATAAAAAAAAAGATTTAAATTGTCAGTTTTTGAAGCATCCCTAGATACATCTTCATCAAAAGTTTTAATATTCTTAAGAAATTGAATGATCAACTTTTATTTCTTGATCAGTTATGTCTTCAACATGAGTAATATCAGTGGTTGAGACTGGTTGATGATCAGACTTTCTATTTTCAACTTGAGCAGAGTCAGTGGTTGAGGTGATTTTCAGTTTTTCAGCCCAATCAAATGCAGGAATAACTTTTCTTTTCTTGTGAACCAGATTGGCTTCTTCTTCATGAATTTTATCTTCATCAGCATCATCATAAGCTTAATCTATTGTATAGACTGGAATCAGTATTTGAGGTATTGGAACTTCTAATTTTTCTCCAACTTTCTCATTCCCCTTATACCTCCTATCAGCATTTAAAATAGCTTAAGACCTAGTGTTAGGTCTTTCATCCTTTGTAGTTGAGCTGATATCCTTGATGACTTTTCCTTTTTTAGTAGAAGATTCATAATCAACAATTGGCTCCTTGAACTTTCGTGCCACTTCATCTTCAGCATCAGAGTTTAAGATCTTGTCTTCATTAGGAGCTGTATGAGAGCTAATAGCTTTAAAAAATTCCAAGTCATCACCTTCAGTAACATCAACTTGAATTCCTCCGATGAATCATTTAACTTCAAAACCTCAGTTCCAGTAGAGTGTGCATGAGACTCAGGAAGTGGATGAAACACTGGAGTATCATAGGGAACCCATAGCCGCAACCATTCGGGTGCGCATCGGGTAAACCCCATGGGCTCACGCAATAGCCTACAAACCACGTGAACCAGAGGAAACCGCATTTAAGCGACAGGATGTGGCTCAGGAGGCATAATCATAAATTCTCTTCCCGTTGGATTCGAACATGTGACCAAGAGGATAGTTATCTACTCTTTAACCAAGTGAGCCAACCTTGCGGACACATTCTATTTAACTATTTATAAATAAAATTAATTGATTAAATAAATTAATCAATTCTTTAAATGAATAAATAATTAATCATAACAAATTATAAATAATTAAATCAAATTTGGATTTTTGAAAATAATAAAAGAAACAATTTTCTGGAATTAAAATATTTCAGTTAATTATTAGTAAATAATTAACCAAATTATTTTTATATTAGAAACAATTTTTAGAATTTAAAATATGAATTTTGAATTATTTAAAAAATAAAATGACAAAAATAGGTTTGGGTTGGGGTTGTATTCCCCAACAGATCAAACGGCAGGGAGGGCTGCCGCAGTTGAAAAACATGTTGCCAGAAACTGGATTTTGCTTTTTGATGATGGAATTCAATTGTACTTGTTAGATATATTTGTGATGTCATGTCTAATATGATTTGTGTTTAGTTTTCAGATCTTACTTAACAGGAAAATCAGTACTTCACTGGGAAATCAGTACTTATACTGAAGTCAGGACTTAAGATATCAGAACTTAAGTTATCAGGAGATATTTATCAGAAGATAATATCAGGACTTAAGAAGACTTTCAAATAAGGAAGGCGGCTGATTGAAAGGAAAGAAGATCAAGACAAACGCAAGAAGAGATATGCATGAAGAAGGAATTCTATGAAGAATAGAATACTTGGAAGAAAAGATAACTGGTAGATATATTTTAGGAAGCAGAATTATATTCAATATCAATTAGAAGATTATCTTGTAACTGTGTAGTATATAAACACAGACATAGGGTTTACACTACATGTGTTATCATAATCGAAATTATTATTCATTGTAACCCTAGCAGCTCTCGTGATAGTTTGTTTCCATATTGTAACAGAGTTTATTGTGTTAAATAAAATATGTGTTCAGTTACTTGTATTCTTAATTCGATTTGATTGTAGTAAACACTGTATTCAACCCCCTTCTACAGTGTGTGTGACCTAACAAGTGGTATCATAGCAATCTGTTAACACACAAACAGTTTAAGATCCAAAATCAATCATGTCTGAAGAAACACAAACTCCAACCAAGCCAATCAAAACTGAAGAACCTCCAAAGACTCAAATCCATAATCGAGACAAAACAAGTACCTGGATAAAAACGCTAATAAAAATGTGTATAAACATCGTATACTTTCTCTTGATTTTAATTTAAACACGTAACAAATAATCGAAAAAAATTTGGTCCTTACGAGACAACAAATAATAACTATCGCATGACTTATAATGGCGATAAACATTTTAAACTTATATAACACATAATATTTATTTATTTATTTATCACAAAATATTTACAGAATTTTCTCAGATATTACACCACTTATTCAAATACAATGTTGATTCACCTATTAAAAATCATAGTTTAACAATCAACTCATATGGTTGACTCATATCAGTACTTAATCATACTAACAGAGTTTAACAATTAAACTATATATTTGACTTATAATATTTACAACATTATTAGAGTTTATTCATGGAAGGTACTACAGAGAGTAAATTATCAAATTTAACACTCTAATCAATTTTTATATAACAAATAGCATGAATACATGGTATCAGTGTTTAATACAAATTTAAGAAATACTGATACTAATAAATAGATACCAAACTCTGATCACTTATGCATGTCACAGAAAGCAACTTATTCATCAGCATTTGAGAAAAATCCTGAGATCATTCCCAACTCATTCACCAATATTGTAAAGGTAGCTTCACAAAGTGGTTTGGTGAAGATATCTGCTAATTGCTTATCTATAGGAACAAAGTGCAATTCCACTAGACCCCCCATCACATGTTCCCTAATAAAGTGATACCTTATACTGATTTGCGATGCTGTACTGGATTTTTTGTCATAACAATAGAACTTTGATTATCACAATACATAGAAATTTTAAAATATTCTAACCTATAATCCATTAATTGATTCTTTATCCAAAGAATCTGTGCACAACAGCTTCCTGCACCAATGTACTCAGCTTCTGTAGTAGAAGTGGAAATTGAGTTTAATTTTTTGCTAAACCAAGAAAACAATCTTCCTCCTAGAAACTAGAGCTTTCAGAAGTGTTTTTCCTGTCTATTTTGCATCCTGCAAAATTAGAATCTTAGTCTCCTACTAGCTTAATGTCTGAATCTCTTAGATACTGTAACGCCCCCAATTCAGGGATCAGGGATTTAGGAGGTCACGCCATCTTGAATCTTATTTAAACACTTACATTTGCACAACATTATAAATACTCATGCATCTACAACCCCACACTTATTAACATACACACTTATAAGTTATTGTCTTGGAAACGAACAAAACATTACTAGAGTTATTAAATCTGCAAGCTAATAGTTATTACAAACCAAAAGTAATTATGTCTTACCAGGGGTGTAACCTTTACTTAAGGTTAGACCGGTGGCCAAATATATATTTCTTCATTACTACCCTACATAAGTCATACTTGTATATAAGCCGGACTAAAATAACTGAAAACTAATCCAGCTCATGCGGTCTACCTGTGGTACTACACCAAACAACCTACGGAAAAGCTGGCCATTTCCAACTTACTTCCGGGCTGTGAGCTTTTTGACCTGCATCTTGGTTCACTATTGTGTTGTATCATTTTAAGAAACCAAGTGTGAGATATATTGCCCAACATAATAATTGACAGTATGAAAAGACTGTTCAAGAATTTATATCTGAATCCATATAGGGATATAAGTTTAGTTAAAGTACTTTTTCTTGGTGATGCACACCTCTTTTCAAAATAATTATTTGCTTGACTTATTAGTCTTCAAATACCTTAATGGTAAACACAACACCAAGGCATGGGTTACGGTATCACATCTCAATTCCAATTGGAAGAATAGGACATTTACCGGATCCCTACTATACGATGATCAGTCGTATTGCAGAATGTTATTATTGTTCTCTTCTTGTAAAAGGATGATTTTCTTACTCCCAGTTGTCACCATAGTCGCATTTGGGCTTTATATGCTTCCCCTTTCTCCCATGTATATTTTGCATACTTCGCATGTCCCTCGGTATACATGGTACCTTCTCATGTGGAAATTAATTAAGTAGTCTCACCAGCACACGAGGTCCTGGATCTCTACCCTCCATTTTGTTTTAAGAATCCTATCATATACTTAAAATATCGAACTATATCGACATTCCTCAAGCGTTTTGCTTGTTGATAGGCACAACTCATCTCACATATTTATATATGTACTTTCGAGAATTTTCGGAGGAAGTACTAAGATAATGTGAGTTGACCGTTGTCAACGGATAAGTAAATAAGGGGGAGTTTTCTTTGACACTATAGTCAGAATATTTAAAATACGTCGAGATAATATTTTTTAACGATCCGAAAGTATTAATGTGAATTTCCCGAAACTCATAAAATATTTTAAAATAGGTTTTATGATTTTTAAATCATATTAAATCATTTAACAAATATTTAATAATTAAATATAATTATAAAATAGTTAAACCTCGAATAACTTTATTTTAAAAGAATTTTTGAAATAATATTCCTCAACTAATTTATGTTTAACTAATTAAATAAATCTTTAATAAATATAAAATAATTGATTTTAAAATAAAATAAATATTGGAGAATACTTCTCCCTTCTTAAATGAATATCTGAAATAATATTCTTTGTTCGAGTAATCAAATATAGTTTAGGGAATACGATCTTTGGAAATCGTTTTAAATAAATTCGAGGTAATCAATCTTCGCAAGAGGACATCGAGACCCTTGGAATAAAATATTTACGGACTTTTAATTCTCCAAAACATCTCTGGAATGATTCCCAGGTTTTTAAATAATACAAGCAGGCCGACTCTCGATCTATAAATTATCATCACCCTACTCCCTAGCGTTACCATGGTTTACGATATATGCATTATAATTTCAATCAATATAATCATACCAGAGATAAAAATATAATACTTGATCTTTAAGTATTAATAAAACTGATCCAATTCGGTATCATTTTTAGGATAATTATCAAAACCAGGCTTTTTGTAAATACAGTCTTGGTCTCAACACTTTGGTTACACGAATTATGAGAAGATAATATAATAGTTTAATAAAAATATCCTGCTTTTTCGAAAATACGGGTTTTATCGATTTACCGAAACAAAAATTGTATCGTAAAATTTGTGTCGGGGAACCGCACACGTAAAATCGTACTCCATATCGAAAAGTTAAAATACGGAAAATGCTCAGAATAATCAAAATTAGGTAAAAAAAAGAAATTTTCCAGAGACTTCCGAATAGTAAAAACATAAAAATGGTTCAAGTTGGACGATTCCCCATTATTCAAAATGATTTATAATTAATCTGAAAAACAATTTATTAAATCTATAAATCCTTTAAAAATCATATAACAACATATAAATTAACAGAAAAATATCAAAATTATCTGTACTTTATTTTAGACATATAAAAATTAAAATTGACAAATTTTATCACATATAAACACCAAACACGAATACCAATTAACACATAATTCACCAAAAATTCATATAATAATCACATAATATTTATTTATTGATAAAAATAATTACACATTATAACCCAAATATTACAAGAAAACCATTTTCAAATAATATGTTCTAATTTTGTCTAAATCGCGCACACAAAAACGGTGCGTCAATTGAGTTAACTGTTTGAGTGAAATCAATGTTTTAGTGAAAGTGGCATGAATAGTAAAACTCCGTAATTGACCGAATTTTTAAAATGCTTTTCACCCATTTAAATTCATTTTATCAAAATTAAACTTTTATGATAAATATTAAAAGCACTCAAGAAGCTCCTCGAGGTGGTTTCGTATTAAAATATTACTTTTTTGATTTATTAGAAATGTTAGAGTGCGAGTCGTGTAATAGTAACATTCGGTAAAGTCAACTCTAGAAGACCACTTTGACCGTCCGTTTCGACCAAGGATTGATACTTATTTCGATTGGGTTGAATTTTGAATATTATGAAGTATTGTACTTAATAGAAACATAAGTCGGTGATGGGATTAGGAATACTGATTAAGATTATGATATTTGTTGATTAGAAAACCCGGAACGAGAGGAAGTCGGAAAACGTATCTTAGACTCCAGGAAAGTTTTCAAATCCTACCGTTTTAGAACTATTGTGTTGTGTTTGCTTTTAAATACTACGATATATGCATGATGAATATTTTACGGTGTTTTACAAATTTTTATATATTGAATCATAAGATATGATGATTTTGGTACAGTAAAAATACCGGATTTGAAATGATATATTTAGACCGAGAGTCGGTCGGTGTAAGTTTATAAAAAACCACAAGTATTCCCAAGGTGTTTATATTTGAGAAATTTTAACGCTAGAGAGTAGCTTGGCATATATATTGTAGACCGAGAGTCGGTCGGTATGTATTATTTAAAAAACATGAAGTATTCCGGAGATATTTTAGACAAGTTCGTAGCTATTTTATTCCAAGGGACTCGATGCCCCATTGCGAAATATTAAATTACCTCGAATATATTTAAAACGATTTCCAAAGATCGTATTCCCTCAACTATATTTAGTTACTCGAATAATAAATATTAATTCAGGTATTCATTTAAATAGCAGAAGTATCCTCTAACGATTATTTTATTCTAAATTGAATATTATAATATTTTATAAATTAATTTAAATTCTTAAACATAAATTAGTTGAGGAATATTATTTCAAATATTCGTTTAAAATAGAATTCTTTAAATTTTAATTAATTAATAATTATTATTTACTAATTAAATATTTATTAAATGATTTAATATCATTTAAAAATCATAAACCCTATTTTAAAATATTTTCCGAGTTTCAGAAAATCATACTAATACTTTCGGATCGTCGAAGAATATTATCTCGGCATATTTTAAATATTTTGACTATAATGTCAAAAGAAATTGCCCCTTATTTATTTATCTGTTGACAACGGTCAACTCACATTATCTGAGTACTTCCCTTGAAAATTCTCGGAAGTACATATATACATATATGAGATGAGTTGTCTCTGCCAATAAGAAAAACGCTTGAGGAACTTCGATATAATTCGAATTCCAGATTTATAATAAGATTCTTTAAAAGGACAAGGAGGGGTAAACTCTAGTACTTTATGTACTAGAGCGACTACTAGTGTGCCACATGTAAATATGTGAAGTATGTGGAAAGCCTGGATGTATGTGCCACACATAATATACCCGAATGCGGCAAGAGTGACAACTAGATGTATTGGAATCGTCCTTCTACATGTAGAGAATAATAAATATTTACCATTATACGACTGATCATCGTATTTTGGGGGCTCCGGTGAATATCCTATTCTTCCAATTAGAATTGAGATGCAATACCATAACCCAAGCCTAGGTGATGGGTTTACTATTAAGGTATTTGCAGACTAATAAGTCGAAAATATTATTTTGAAAAGAGATGTATGACACCAAGAGATTGATTCTCCTGAGTATATAATACTATCGAGAGCATGGTAAAGATATTTTGATATATATATATATAATATCTTATTTGATTTAAAGAAAAAAAAGGTGTATACCACCAAGTTTTAAAATCATCATATTATATTATGAAGTATTATTCTAACAGTTATTTTCCAAATGTTTTGTACATTTTGGCTGAGCATCATTGCTCACTCTTGCTTTATTTTAAATGTCACAACACAACAAATACCCAGTATGCCGGTGTGGGACTTAGTCGCTTGCAGTCATGGGGAGAAACCCTTGCAGCTTCGTCTCAGGTGGACCAGAGTATCCAGATAGGTATAAGGTGTTAGTAGTAATTATTGTGACTTTATGTAGAGGTTACGAATAATTTTTTAAGATCCTGTAATTACATTTGAGTTGTAATAAAAGAAGATTACATTGTGTACATCATTTCTAAGGCTATAACTTGTGTGTATGTGTGTATGTGTGAGATTGGGGGTCTGTGATATAGAGTTATTGGATTATTGAATTAATACATGTTACACATGATTGAAGGATTGCGTGAAGATCCAGATTCCTGACCCCGGATTTGGGTGTGTTATATTATGGCCTCAAGAACTTGATGTTATTGATATGATTAAGTAGTTAAGATGTTGGATTGATGCTTGTTGGGTGATAATTAGTATTTTAGAGTTAAAATGAAACATATATCGTAAACGTAATGGCGATTAAATGATCGAATCACGACACTAAATTTTCTGCAAAGATACAGAAAGTGTAAACTTGGTTTCATCGAGAAAAGATATAGGAGCTTGTTTCAAGGATCTTTTAGGTGCTTGAATCGCTTGATTTTGATTTAAGGTTCAGAATTTAGGTCCATTTTAGTGTGAACGATTTACGTGACAAAAACTGCTACGAATTATGAACTTAGGAAGTATAAATGATCAAATTAAAATTATTCAAAAATCATGAAAATTTTATGGAGAGTTAGAAATGGAATATACAAACTGCCATAAAATTTTCAAGTTAAAATATGGAATTTTTAATTTTATAAAAATGTCAGATCCGAGATCATGCGAGTAAAAATCCTTTAGAATCGCGAAAGGAGCAGAATGGTAAAAGAAAATAAGAATAAAGTACATTAAGGATCGTGAAATGAAAATGAAGTTAATGACTACTCGTACTTTATTAGATTGACGATAGTAAAGTGAGTCATGAAAATTGATTATAAGCATTGCGTATTTACCAAGTAACGATAAATATGATTAGAAGCTAACAGAATGATAATGTTCTTAATTATAGATTACCGGGCTAATAACATGACTAATCCCAAGCTAAAATCAAATACAATAAAATTGACAGAATGAAAAATACATTTTTTATACATTGATAATTTGCATCAATTCACAATTACAAACATTAGGTGAATTTTTCATAATTAGACTCTTTTCTAATGAGGACTTTGGTTTTGACTAGTACTTCAAGTTCTTTAATGATTTCAGTCCCTCTTAGAGCTTCCACTAGTTTGAGCCATTCCTCCAATGAGTAATTGTTGAGAAGATGAATTTTGAACTTTGAGAATTTACTAAATTTGATGTTTAGAAAATGTCCATCCATAAAAACTCTGCTCAACCCCCTTGCCTTTAATTCATTTGATCACTTTTGAAACATCTCAATTTCTTCAGCATATTTACTTTAGGTTTCCTCCCTCTCAATTTTTTCCCTTGCAAGCCTGATATCCCTTTCTCTCAACCTTTCAACCAACATAGCCTTCCACATTCTTGTACTATAATCTTTAGCCTTCATCAAACTGATCAACCTATTCAATTCTACAGTGGAAAATGTAACCATAACTTCTCTACTCAGCAAAATGTAGGAACCATCCTTGTAGTAGATCCTGACTTTTCTCAAAAAAAACAACCGAAACTTTGATTATCTCCTCGGCTAAATGTTGGTGATAATCATCATCTGTTATGCTCCTTGAAATTGGTAGAAATTCATCCTGATTGAAACAGTTCCAGATGGCACCAGCATCACCTTGAATTTTTCTTATTTTTCTTCTCGCAGTCTTGAAGTGAGTTTGGGTTGGAGGTTTGAATGAAGGTGTTTGATATTTTCTTTAAGGGGACTTGGCTGGCTGTGATAGTTATTTTCAGTATGGAGTTTGCAGTTGGATTGTATAGGTACTTAGTTTTTTTAGTTTGGATTGATTGAGTATCTTTTTGGCTAGGCTTAGGAGTTTGAGTTTGTGATATTTGAGTTCCTTGGACATTCTGTTGCTTTTTTACCCCTTCTTCATCTCTTTTCTTCTTCTTTCCATCATCCCTACTTTTCTTTTCTCCCTTCTCCTTCTTCTTTTCATCCACCTTGCTTTTAGTTACTTTTCTAGACTAACTTGGATTTGAGCCAAAAGATTTTTGCTCATTTTTCTTCTGCTTATCATCATCCAAGTTATCCTTTGTATTAATTTGAGTTCTAGGCAACATGGTTTCAGCATTCTTCAGATATTTTCTCAAAATTTTGATCATCTCTTCATCTTCAAAACTCTTGTTCTTCTAGGACTTCAAATCAGTCTCTAAAGTCATAATCAATCTCAAATTTCCCATGACACGGTGCTTAGGGATCATGAAGTCTTTGCACATTTTGTTAGTTGAATAGATGTAGGCCACTCCATTGCTAGGTTGAAGGTAAGCTTCTGAAAATGCAACTACTTGTCCCTTTTTGAGTTCATTTAGCAAGAGAGTGTCCTCTAGAATCACCTTGTTGACTTTGTTGATTAGGATGTCCATCTCAGGTTCTCTTCTTGATTGGAGATAGGAAAGAGACACCTGCATGCACCTGTCAACACCTGAGTCACTGATGTTTGCAAAAATCCTTTTTTCCCTAAAGTTTTCATTAATCACCATCACTACCCTTAAAAAATTTATATTTCTGTCCAAAGCCTTTATGTAGGTGAAGTTATTGTTGTTTAGAGAGACTCTGAGAGCCTTGAGGAGTTCATCAAATTTCTTGTCAAGACAAGGTCCTTCAGCTGCTTTCAAAAGTCTGTCCATTCTAACATCATCATTCTTGTTAACTTGAGTTTTGTCTTGGCTGGATGATCTTAGCTTAGACTTCATCTCCTCTTTTTTCTTGGTAGCAGGCATAGTGATTGTAGGTGGAGGGATTTAGGTCCTGACTGATTGTGGTGATTATGGAAGGGGTCTTCAAAGCTCCCATAATAGCTCCCAAGGATATTGAATTATGCATCTGTAGATGTTTGTGAGAGTCTAATAGGGACTTGATGTCATATTGCTGGCTTTGCACTAGTGAGGTTAATTGAGAGACTTCAGCTAAGAGAGAGTGAGAGAGAGAGAGAGAGAGAAAGAGAGAGAGAGAGAGAGAGAGAGAGATAGAGAGAGAGATGTTAGAGGCTTGAAGATCTGTGACTTGAGCTTGGAGATTTTTTATTTGAAGATTTGTTGAGGTGGATATAGGTTATGAACTGGACGCAGCTAAAGTGCCGACTGAATTCTGAATAGCATTCTTGACCTCCTCCATGACCAGAGCTGAAGGTGACGGGGTCACAGGCGGACTCACAGCATGAACTATGATTGTGATAATGTGTTGTTCATCACTAGTGGGAATCTCCATTTGAATTGGAGGGGAGTTGACCAGGTTACTATCATGTACCATTGCATTAAACCCTTGTTCCTCTTGCAAGGAACGGGCACCTGAATGTGTTATGCTTGCCCCCTCAATAAATGGATCATTGTCAATTAGACTCCTAGATTCAATTGACAAAGCAATTTCAGCCAGGGTTGTGAGCGGAGTTGTTCCTACTTGAGAAACCTCCAATTCAATTGGAGAGGATTTGAATAGTGTTAGTCGATAAACATGTGCTAATAATACACGCAAGTATACGCGTTCACAAGTAGTATAAGATATAAATCAGATTCGTTCCCACAGAGACTGGTTTGGTTAACTAATTAATTTATGCACTTAAGCAACAATGTATGGTTATTATTCAATGCTAAGACGATAACAAATTGAGGTTGATTATAACTAAGAATTAAACTAACAATTATATCTAAGGTAACAAGATTGATTGAATTAATATATATGACAAACATGGGATTCGAACTTCATTAAATACTTCATTCAATAGCCTTTTCATTCTTAACCTTAGCATGTAATGGTGATGACACTAATCAGATAACACAAAACTGATAAACGCCAACTTTCGTTGCACGAATACCATACTACCAGACATCCACAAAAGAGATAGAAGCTGAATAGACACCAATTATATTGAGACCCTATATGTCTATAAAATTTAACAACATAACGGTTTAAGTACAATTTATCTATCTTAATTACATAGGGCAAGTAAGATGGTTAAAATTACCCACGAATCATGCATGACAAATACATGAACCTATGCTAGCATGGCAAGTTCTAAATCCTTAAATTCACTTTCGCTTCATTAAGAATTAATACCCTATCTTATAAGTTCGCGACGCTCATAAGACGAATACGCACAACCAATACTAGATTATCATACAATCACCACACACTAAGGCATCGAAACAAATTAACTAAATAAATCCATAAATAAATCCGCTAGAACCCCACGATAACGATTAGCCCATAATCGGACTCATTATCAACGTGGTTCCGATAAAAGCATGGTACAATAAACGTAGTCTTTATAACGAATAATCAAACAAAGTTAACACAAGAGTTTAGGTTCAACAAAACAAGAAACAAGTATCCAAGATTACAATTCAAATAAAGATTCACAAGAATAAACTAGATCGTCTTCGCCTTTGTTGAATTATGCTATAGGTCTCTTGCAGCCTTCTCCCCAGCTTTGATATGTCTCTGACTTGATACATTATAAAAAACGACCTAAATTTGTTTATATAGCAGCCCCATACAATATAGAAGTCTTTCTCTCAAAAGCCAAGTAGAAACAGGATTCTGCTATCCCGACAAGGCGCGGTCGCGCGCTTGATCAGCACGGACGCGCTGGCTCTCTGATGTTTGGGCGCGGCCGCGCGCTTGATCAGCGCGGGCGCGCTAGGCTTTTGCCAAAATTTTGACTTCTTCTTTTTCTTGCAGTTTTGGGCCGGTCTTCGCGAGCTTTATTCCTTGGACACCATCCTAACACCATATTAGCATCAAATCAATGCTAATTCACCTGATTCTCAGACTAATGCCTGAAATGCAGAAACACTAGAAAACACATTGAAATTCCAATAACTTGAGTACAAATACACCAATTCAAAGCTTAATATAGCATTATAAAGTGTCATAAATTCCACCCAACAAATAGCTCCCCCTCAAGAGAACTACCTTCAAACCTAGCAGTCTACGAAGACTGTGGTGCAAATGACGGTGCTAAAGTAACATGCAAATGGTCTTCAGTAAAAACTGATGAAACCCGTGTGTTTGTGATGGTTTCATCAAGGTCTACCTCAGCATGTAGCCTCTCACCATCTGAATGTAGTGTCTGAGTGGTGATTGCAGTTTTTTGAACTATGTCACTTGAGTTTAGTAAGACTTGAGAAGTAAATTCAAGCCTTTCATTATAAGAGGAAGAAATTTGGGAAATAAGAGTAGAGATTTCAGAGTTGATTTTTGGCAACTCCCCCTGAATGGATGAGGGAGTTTTAAAAGATGTGCTCTCATGGTGTCTGTCAACCAAATTAATTTTCTCAACATCTTTAGAGAGCTCAAGAGGTGGTGCAGACTCTTTATAGGGTGCAGTGGGGAAAATGCTTTGTTCAATAGTGACATCTTGTTGAGAAGGTGCCCCTAGAGTCTGTTTGTGCCCAACTGTTACAACTGCATCTTTTTGAGAAGATACGGAGGTGGCTATTTGAGTGGTCAACTCAACCTTCCTAGACTTCTTTGGCTTTCTAATGATGTTTGACTCAATATTTGTTAGATCTTCACCACTCTCAGTAACAACAGTCAATGGTGTTTGTTTTCTCTTCATTTTACTAACTCCATACTGTTGAGAGGATCAAGTAGTTGGTTTGCTAGCTGCTAATGGTTTAGAAGAAGTGGTTTCAGTGGTTGAAGGCTCTTGTTGGTTATCTTATTTTTGTACTTCTACAGGTGTATGAGCCATAACTGTACTAGAAACTACACTAGATCTCATGTCAGGAATAGGATAAGGATAGGTCCTAAATCTCTTCAACATAAAGTTAGTGACATTTAGAGCTAACCTCACCTAATTCTTTATGATAAGTTACCCAAATAAGATTTTCGACACATGTCTATAGTTTCCTATTTTACTTCTATCTATACCTTCAAGTAAATGAATATCTGCAATTTTATAGTTTAAAGTAGACATTATGAACATAGGAAAGAAAATCTCCTTACCTCTGCTTACCAATGTCATTTTTCAGCCTGGTTTTTAGCTCTTCCAAGATCAATAGACCAACATTGATGGGCTTATTGTATGCCATGGAGAACACCAACTTTTGAACAACACTGGATATGTTGTCATACCCGGTCTTCAGGCATGTGAAGGCTCTAATAATGGAGTCAAAGATAAAGAACCATTCATTCCTTAGATGCGTCTTGTTTAGGCTGGCCTGGTTGATCTACTCACTGTAGTTTATGAAGTCCATAAACTCACCCAGCTTTGTACTGTTGGTACCTCCACCATGCCATATGTAAGAATTCCCAAAGCCTTGTTGACATCATTGGCATCAAACTCCACAGACTTACCCTGAATTGAGCAATTAATAACCAAAGAAACTTGTTAGATATATTTGTGATGTCATGTCTAATAGTGATTTGTGTTTAGTTTTTCAGATCTTGACTAACAGGACAAATCAGGACTTAACTGGAAATCAGTACTTAAACTGAAGTCAGAGCTTAAGATATCAGAACTTAAGTTATCAGAACTTAAGATATCAGAAGATATTTATCAGAAGATAATATCAGGACTTAAGAAGACATTCAGATAAGGAAGGCGACTGATTGGAAGGAAAGAAGATCAAGACTAAAATAAGAAGAGATATACATGGAGAAGAATTCTATGAAGAGTAGAAGACTTGGAGGAAAATATAACTAATTGATATATTTTAGGATACAGAATCATATTCGATATCAATTAAAAGATTATCTTGTAACTGTGTAGTATATAAACACAGCATAGGGTTTACACTAGATGTGTTATCTTAATTGAGAATATTATTCATTGTAATCTTAGCAGCTCTCGTGATATTTGTTCATCACTGAGAGAGAACGGTTTCATTGCAATACTGTTTTATTAATACTGTGTTTCATACTTGTGTTCTTAATTCGATTTGATTGTAGTATACATTGTATTCAACCCCCTTCTACAGTGTGTGTGACCTAACAAGTGGTATCAAAGCCAATCTGTTAACACATATACAATAAAGATCCAAAACAATCATGTCTGAAGAAAAACAAACTCCAACCAAGCCCACCAAAACTGAAGAAACTCCAAAGACTCAAATCCATAATCGATATGAGACCATTAGGGTTCCCATACTGAAACCTTCTGAGTATCCCATATGGAAAGTGAGGATGACTATGTTTCTGGAAGCTACAGATCCAGAATACCTTGACAGAATTAATGAAGGACCACAAAAGCCAACCAAGCTCTCTGTTGTAGTTCCAGATCAGCCAGCAATGACTGTACTAAAGGAGAAAAGTGAATATACAGCTGAAGATATCTCATGTATTTCCAAATATGCAAAGGTAAGGCATTTGCTGCATAGTGCCATTGATAATGTCATGTCAAACAGGGTAATAAACTGCAAGACTGCAAAGGAGATATGGGATGCTTTGGAAATAAGATGCCAGGGAACTGATGCAATTAAGAAGAACAGGAGGACTATACTCACTCAAGAGTATGAGCACTTTGACTCAAAACCTGATGAGTCATTAACTGGTTTATATGACAGATTTGTCCAACTCTTGAATTATCTGTCACTGGTAGATAAGGAATATGATCTTGAAGATATTAATCTTAAATTCCTTTTAGCTCTTCCTGAAAGTTGGGATTTGAAGGCAACTACTATAAGAGACAGCTATGGTCTTGATGAAACTATTCTTGATGAAATTTATTGTATGCTCAAAACTCATAAACTTAAGATGGATTGAAGAAATTTATGGTATGTTCTTCTGATGGTTATGTAATCTGTCTGTTAAGCAGAGCATCAATTGAAGAAAGCTGGGATTGGCACAAGAAACTCTCTCATTTAAATTTTAATAATATAAATGAACTAGTCAAGAAAGATCTTGTGAGAGGACTGCCAAAATCAGTATTTGCTCCCGATGGCCTCTGTGATTCATGTCAAAAGGCAAAACAAAGAAAATCTTCATTCAAGAGCAAGACTGAATCTTCAATTCTTGAGCCTTATCACCTACTACATGTTGATCTATTTGGTCCAGTGAATGTCATGTCTATTGCAAAGAAGAAATATGCTAAGGTCATAGTAGATGAGTTTACCAGATAGACATGGGTGTATTTCTTTCACACAAAAAGTGAAACTGCATCTATCTTGATTGATCATGTCAAACAACTGAATATGTTGGTCAAAGACTCTGTGAAAATCATAAAAAGTGATAATGGCACTGAGTTCAAGAATTTGATCATGGAAGAGTTCTGCAAAGACCATGGAATAAAGAAGGAATTTTATGCTCCTGGAACTCCACAGCAAAATGGAGTTGTTGAAAGAAAGAATAGAACTCTTATTGAAGCTGCAAGAACTATGCTTGATGAAGCAAAGTTACCAACCTACTTTTGGGTTGAAGCTGTGCAGACTGCTTGTTTTACTCAGAATGCAACATTTATCAACAAGCATGGAAAGACACCATATGAGATGGTGAAAAAAAGAAGCCAAATCTGAAGTACTTTCATTTATTTGGATGCAAGTGTTTTGTTCTTAAGACTCATCCTGAACAGCTATCCAAATTTGATCTAAAATCTGATGAAGGAATTTGTGTTGGATATCCACTTTCCACAAAAGCCTTCAGAGTCTACAATTTAAAAAACAAGGGTAGTCATGGAATCTATCAATGTCTCTTTTGATGATAAGAAGATTACTGGACTTGAAGATTTCAATGATCATGATCAGCTGAGATTTGAGAATGAAGTTTTAAATTCTGATTCTGTAAATTCTGATAGTTTAAATCCTGATACTGTAAACTCTGATGGGTTAAACTCTGATGTTATTGAAACTGTGATGACTACGCCAAAGGAATATGCACCTATGCAGGGGGAGCATATTGAAGATCCAACCACATCTCAAGAAGCATCAGAACCTAGAACAAGCTCTTCAAGTTCTGATTCATCAAATTCTGATGGGCCAAGTTCTGATAATTCTGGAAACTCAAATTCTGATTCATCAAGTTCTGATGGGCCAAGTTTTGATAATTCTGGAAACTCAAATTCTGAAGGATCCAACTTAGAGAGCATAATTTCAGGGGGAGTATCAGAATATGTTGATGGAGACGGTATGGATCATGGGGGAGCATCCAGTTCTAGAGATAACCTTCCATCTGCAAGGAAGTGGACTAAAGCACATACACCTGACTTGATTATTGGAGATCCTGAAGCAGGTTTAAGAACTAGAACAGCGACATCAAATGAATGTCTCTATCATTCTTTTCTTTCTCAGGCTGAACCAAAGAAAGTGGAAGAAGCTCTTCAAGATCCTGATTGGGTGCAAGCAATGCAGGAAGAGTTAAACGAATTTGAAAGAAATAAAGTATGGACCCTAGTGCCAAGACCAAAGAACAGATCAGTTGTTGGTACAAAATGGGTGTTCAGAAATAAAACTGATAGTGATGGCATTATTACAAGGAATAAAGCAAGGCTGGTTGCAAAAGGATACTCTCAACAAGAGGGAATTGATTATGATGAAACATTTGCACCAGTTGCTAGATTGGAAGCCATAAGGATATTTTTGGCTTATGCTACTCACAAAAAGTTTACAGTCTTTCAAATGGATGTAAAAAGTGCTTTTCTTAATGGAGAATTGGAAGAAGAAGTATATGTTGAACAACCTCCAGGTTTTGTAGATTCAAAATTTCCTCATCATGTCTACAGACTTGATAAAGCACTTTATGGCCTTAAGCAAGCTCCAAGAGCATGGTATGAGACATTAGCTCAGTTTCTTCTGGAAAGTGGATTTAACAGAGGGACTATTGACAAAACTTTATTTTATCTCAACCATGGAAAGGACTTACTTTTGGTGCAGATATATGTTGATGATATCATTTTTGGTTCTACAAATGACAGACTTTGTAAAAGGTTTGTCAAGCTAATGCAGTCAAGATATCAAATGAGTATGATAGGAAAACTTAGCTATTTTCTGGGCCTTCAAGTCAAGCAGAATGAAGAAGGAACTTTTATTTGTCAATCTAAGTACACCAGAAATTTGTTGAAGAAATTTGGAATGCAAGACTGTTCAAGTGCATCCACTCCTATGGCCACTGCAACAAAATTGGATAAGGATACTAGTATATTAGTAGATATTACTGATTACAGAAGTATGATTGGCTCACTACTCTATCTAACTGCAAGTAGACCTGATATCATGTATGCTACCTGTCTTTGTGCAAGATTTCAAGCAGATCCAAGAGAACTTCACTTAACAGCTGTGAAAAGAATTTTCAAGTACCTTAAGGGTATAGCTGATCTAGGATTGTGGTATCATAGGGAATCAAACTTTAAGCTAATAGGTTACTCAGATGCAGATTTTGCAGGATGCAAAATTGACAGGAAAAGCACAAGTGGAAGCTGCCAATTTCTTGGAGGCAGATTAGTTTCTTGGTTTAGCAAGAAACAAAAGTCAATTTCCACATCAACTGCAGAGGCAGAGTACATTGCTGCAGGAAGCTGTTGTGCACAGATTCTTTGGATGAAGAATCAGTTACTGGATGGGTTAGAATTTTCTAACATCCCTATTTACTGTGATAATCAAAGTGTTATTACTATGACAGGTAATCCAGCTCAACACTCAATGACAAAGCACATCAGCATTAGGTACCACTTCATAAGGGAACATGTGATGGAAGGTACAGTGGAATTGCATTTTGTTCCAACAGTTCAACAACTAGCAGATATCTTCAAAAAACCACTATGTGAAGCTAGTTTTACAAGATTGGTAAATGAACTTGGAATGGTTTCAGGTTCTTTCTCTAAATCTGCTTAGTTTATGTTCTGATACATCAGACTTTATGATCAGTATTTACAGATATTACTATCTTTATGTAATATGTGCTTCAATTGAAATTTACTTAAGTGTTGATTGTTGTCTGATGTGGATTTCTAAACTCTGATAGTGATATGACTGTTTATGTGACTATTCAATCCAATGAGGATAACTGTGCTAGATGCTGACCTAGTAGTCTCTAATATACTAATGATCCCATGTTTGAAGTAATTGTTTATGTGGAAATCTTTTAACACAAGCAAATTCTGATATTGAGCTTGGTTAGGTTTACTTTGTGTATCTTATTACTAAGTCAAAAACTAGAATAGTGCTTCTTATCTGTTAAGTTCTGATGTTGGTAAATCTTATGGATGTACTAAGTGCTGATAAGCCTCACTTATCAAAAGAAAAAGTAAAGAAAAGAAATAACTATCAGGTACTCCTTTGAGATCTAGAGAAAAATATATGTGGAAGGGAAGACCCAAGTGCATTGCTGGTAATCTCCATCTGGTAGTTCTTCAATCTTTTTATCATCAAACACAACATGTATTGATTCCACAACAATGTTAGTTCTCAGATTGTAGACTCTGTATGCTTTACCAACAGTATATCCAACAAAAATTCCTTCATCTGCTTTAGCATCAAACTTCCCATTATAATCAGTTTGATTTCTCAAGATATAGCATTTGCAGCCAAAGACATGAAGAAAGTTTAGAGTTGGCTTTTTGTTCTTGAACAATTGGTAGGGAGTCATGCATTTTGCTTGATTAACCAAAGAAATATTCTGAGTGTAGCATGCAGTATTTACAGCTTCAGCCCAGAATTATGTTGGTAACTTAGATTCTAAGACGCATTGTCCTTGCAGCTTCAATAAGTGATATGTTCTTTCTTTCTACTACTCCATTTTGTTGCGGAGTTCTTGCTGCTGAAAACTCATGCAAAATTCCATTTTCTTCACAAAATGCTCTCACAACAGAATTCTTGAACTTAGTTCCATTATCACTCCTGATTCTTCTAACTTTGAAATCAGGATGATTGTTGACTTGCCTTATGTGATTGATGATGATTTCACTAGCCTCATCTTTGGCCTTAAGGAAATATGTCCAAGAGAACTTTGAGAAATCATCTACAATTACTAGGCAAAATCTTTTCCTTGAGATGGACAACACATTGACTGGTCCAAACAAATCCATGTGTAGCAGTTGCAAAGGTTCTTCAATTGTTGAATCAAGCTTCTTTCTGAATGATGTTTTAATTTGTTTTCCCTTTTGGCAAGCATCACACAGTCCATCCTTAGAAAACTCTACTTGAGGAATGCCTCTAACCAGTTCTTTCTTTACAAGTTCATTCATGGTCTTGAAGTTTAGATGGTTCTTGTGCCATAGCCAACTTTCATCTTGACTTGCTTTACTGAGAAGACAAGTAACAGATTCTACATTTGATGAGTTGAAGTCAACTAGGTACACATTTACTTTTCTCACTCCAGTGAGAACCACTATGTTGCTCCTCTTGTTTGTCACAACACAGGCTTCTGAGTTGAAGGTCACTGAATTGCCTTTATCACAAAGTTGGCTGATACTCAACAAATTGTGCTTTAGACCATCCACTAAGGCAACCTCCTCAATGATGACATTGTCCTTTGAAATCAAGCCATATCCCACAGTATAACCCTTGCTGTCATCTCCAAAAGTAATACTTGGGCCAGCTCTCTCCTTGAACTCTGTGAGCAGGATAGAATCACCAGTCATGTGTCTTGAACAACCACTATCCAAGTACCAAAGATTCTTTTTGTTTACCAGCACACATTAAAATTAAATCAAGTTGATTTTGGTACCCAAGTTTCCTTGGGTCCTGCCTTGTTAGCTTTCTTCTTCTGTTTCTTAGGTTTGATCTCATTTGACTTGGGGATATCAGATTCATCCTTAGTCATCTGAGTTGGACCTTTGAAACCATTCATTAAAACAGAATTACCATGCACATTTTGATGAACAGGAAATGGTATGCTATTAGCAAACATGTTATTCCAGTAGGGCATGCTAAATGGCATTTGAGGCATACTAAATGCAGCATAATAAGGATTAGGTGTAAATGGCATATTAGCAAATTGTGCATTTATATTCTGTGTAGACATAGCATTCATAGGCATAGAAGGCATGGCATTCATGTTGGGAAAAGGGGAGGGTACAGACATAGAAGTAGGCATGGCAAGTTTGCAATTGACAGACAAATGATTAGAACTACGACACTTAACACAGATTTTTCTAGGAGCATATCTATCAATTGTGTAGTTGCTATGTTTGTTAATCCCTACTTTCCCATTTCTATTGTTTTTCCTTTTAGTCTCTGTTTTAACCTCAATCTTTTCTAGTCTGTCATTCAATTGTTTGATAGACAGATGACCAACATTCACTTTCTTTTCCTTCTTCACTTGACTAGATTCTCCTGAAATGAAGTTTTTGGAAACTGATCCATATTTTTCATTTAACTTGGCAAGTTTGGCTTTACTCACAGGTTTGCTTACAGTCGACGGATGAGGATTTATGTCACTCAACGGATGATCCTTTTGGTTATCCGACGGATGACTCTCATCATCCTTCAAGTCTACATCTGTCAGTAATCCTTCAACCAAATTGGATTTCAGCTTCTCCTTATTCTTCTTCCAGGCTGCATCACAAAAGGACTCAATACCTTGAACTTTGGTGATTTGAGCATGAACATCTCTATATGTTTTCCATGCTTTAATCACCTCATGTTCTCGTTCAAGCTGATTCTTCAAAATCTCTTCTTTCTTCAAGGACTCAGTTAATTCATCCTTAGCCATCTTACACTCATTCTCAATTTTTCAAATTCAATAAATTGAGACTCTAGCACATTATTTCTCTCACTTAAAAACAAATTGTTTTTTTTTATTTTAGCATTTTCCTTAGTGAGGAACTTAAGTGTAACACGCAAATGATATAATTCTGTATACATGTCATTTATTGTATCATTACACTCAGCTTTAGATAAATGTGCAAGGTTAGTGGTGATTACCTGATTACAGGAAGAACTTGTCTCTGTTTCATCAGATTTGGCCATTAGGGCTAGATTGACATAGCTGACATCCTCATCCTCATCCAGACCATCTGCTGCCCAGTCATTTTCTTGTGTAATGAAAGCCCTTTCCTTTTGTTTGAGCAACTCAAAATATTTATGTTTATAATCCACAGGCTCAAACTTCTTCTTGCTAAAATCTGACTTTCTACACTCACCGGCAAAGTGCCCTGCCAAGCCACATTTGAAACATTTGAATTTTGATTTATCCACCATGTTTCTATTTGGCTTAGCTACTCCAAAGTTCTTCTTGAACTTGAGCTTGGCAAATCTTCTGGAAAAAAATACAAGATGTTCATCAATATCCTCCATGTCATCTTGGCTCAAAGAATCTTCATTTTTTGCTACCAGCCCCTTGCCCTTGTTTTCACAGACCTTTGAAGTAGACTCAATAGCTTCTATCTTCATCTCATTCTCCTTCTCTAACTCGGCAACCAGTACAATGGACCCTCCTTTCTTCCTCCCTTTCTCCATTCTTTCATCTTGCTCTATTTCAAACTCATAACTCTTTAGAATGCCATATAGTCTCTCTAGTGTAAATTCCTTGTATTCTTGTGAATTTCTCAAGGAGACTGTCATTGGTTTCCATTCTTTTGGTAGGGATCTCAAAAATTTGAGGTTAGAATCTTTGGTTTAGTAGACTCTTCCATGCAGCTTTAGAGCATTTAGTAGCTTTTGAAATCTACTAAAGATATCAGTGAGAGTTTCACCTTCTTCAAAGTGGAAATGCTCATATTGTTGAATTAGTAACTGCATCTTGTTTCTCTAACTTGTTCAGTGCCATCACAGATAATCTGAATTATATCCCAAACTTCCTTGGCAGTTTTGCAATTGATGATGTTGTCAAACATGTCACCATCAACTCCATTGAACAGAATATTCATGGCCTTCTTGTCTTTCCTGACTTGTTCAATATCAGGATCTGACCATTCATGCCTTGGCTTGGGAACTGATGGCTCATTTCCAGTTGCAGCTCTCATTGGTACATGAGGACTTCTCTCTATGCAATCAACATAGGCCTCATCTTGAGAAAGTAAATGGAGATGCATCTTTACCTTCCAGTGATGGTAATTATCTTTGTCCAGAAAAGGAATCTTGACTCCAACATCCTTCTTGTTCATCTTGCTGTTTGTTGTGATCTTTAAACTCTTTGTTCTTCAAGAGCTTGCTCTGATACCAATTGTTAGTCCCTAACAATGCAACAAGAATTACAAAAGGGGGGGTTGAATGGAATTCTTGAAACTTTTTCTGAATTATAAATGTTCTAACTCAAAATATATATGTGAGTGTTTTGATTTGCAAAGTGCGGAATGATAAGTTAAAATGAATCAAAACACAAAGTAATAAAAACACAAGTCTTTAAAACTTTCTGGTGGATTTGAATATATCCACCAGATATATATATACATATATATATATATATCGAGAGAACCCTGTGAAGCTTGAATAGCTCACAACTGCTTACAAATAAGAATAACTAAACATACAGAGAAATGCTAAAGGATACAGCTTACAATTGTTTCTATGAGAAAATGTATTGCTTAGTCTTGTTGTATATTCTATTTGCTACTCTTGGTTTATATATCACCAAGATTACACAGTAATAAGACAAGATAATAAAACAAAACCTATCAAGTCTAATACTATGATACTTCACTACTCTATTCCAGCATCTTTGAATATCTTCATAATAGCATGGAAATGGCAATGCTTCTTTATTCTCAAAAACCCAGTTGAATAGGCTTCCACATTCCTTTTGCATACACTCGACGCATGTGACTGTGTTGTCACTGTCAACAGATGTTTGAATTGATCATTCGTCGGGTACATGATCATCCGTCGGGTTGCCTTATTGATCATCCATCGGGTAGCTTTGTTGATCATCCGTCGGGTAGCTATTTGGCACTTGACTTCATTTCATTTATGCAGAATTACAAGACATCATCTATGTACAATTAATCAACCTATTCTGCATATCTAATTAAAATCAACATGACTTATATGCTACTGCAGAATCTATACAAAGGTGTTTACAGAAATGTGCTACATGACTTATTGTTACATAAGCTACTCACTCGATGGATGTCAAATCATCATCCGTCAGGACTGTATTGAGTCATCCGCCGGGACTATATTTGATTATCCGTCGAGTGCTATATAATACACTAGGTTAAATCTACTAAGGTGTTTTGTTAATGAAATCATCAAGTTCACAACATATTCCCAACAAACCACACCATTTTACTGGGGCGTTCTTGCAGCTGAGAACTCTTGAACAATGCCCTTATCTTTGCAAAATTCACTTCAAGTTGCATTTCTGAATTCTGTGCCATTATAACTCCTCAAACTTTTAACACAATTTTGATCCCCATCCTGTTTCTCAACTTTCTTTATGTGTTCAATGATGGTGTGTGAAGTTTCATCTTTTGAATGCATAAATTCCACCCAAATGTATCTTGAGTAGTCATCCACCATCACCACTATATATTTCTTGCTGGAAATAGACAAGATATTAACTAGTCCAAATAGGTCCATGTGGATAAGCTGTAATGGTGCACTTATAGAATTTACAGTTTTGCTCTTATGACTGGACCTTTCCATTTTTCCTTTTTGACAAGCCTCACAAACTTTATCTTGAGAAAATTCCAGATTTGGCATGTCTCTCACTAATTTCTTTTTTATTAAGGTATTGATTGTTTTGTAATTCAGATGAGAGAGTTTCTTGTATCACAGCTTGATTTTCTCAATGGATGCTATGGTGTAGAAACAACATATTCCATCCTTGTTTGCTGAATTTAGGTCTGCAACAAACAGGCTTCCTTTCCTTGCTCCTTTCAGAGAAACTTCACCAGTTTTCATGCTCAAATATTACCTTGAAATATTTATCTGTAAACTGGCTGACACTTAGAAGATTTACTTTAAGACCGGAAACTAGTGCTACATCTTCAATGACAATATTTCCAGGAATTAACTTGTCATATCCCATTGTGAATCATTTGTTGTTGTCTCCAAAAGTCACCAATGGGTCAGCCATCTCCTCAAACTCTGATAGCAAGGCTTTATCACATATAATATGCCTGGAGCATCCACTGTCAATGATCTATGATTTATTCATTTTTCCCTGCACACAATGAGGATTAAGTGTGTTTAGCTACCCAAGCTGTGTTGGGTACTTTCTTCTTTTTCACAGAAGTAGCAGAAGTAGAATTTGAATTTTCAAAAAGATCATTCATAGTTTGATCAACATTTTTCTTCTTAAACTTAGAACCAAGATGGGCTTCATTGAGATCTTTTCTCAATTTATGACAGCTTGTTATAACCTTAATATTGCAAGGAATGCAATCAAACTTATCACAAAAGGAATAGGGATCTTCAGCCACAGCCTCATTGTACTTGCATGCTCCCACTTTTAGCTCACTAACAGCCTTTCTACAAAGGTGAGTTAAATGATTTGTTAAGCCACACTTTTGACATTGCTTCCTTGGAGCATCTGCAACATAGGCATAATTTTTGCTCTTGTTTACACCTATTTTTCCATTTCTATTCTTTTTCTTTTTCCCAGCATTCTCAGTTTTGGCTCATTGGTTGGTGTCTTTGCAGTCTGGTTTACTATGGGATTTTTTCATTTTCAGCAATAGGAGTGATTTCTGCATTATTCTTCTCATTATCTTCATCTGTAATTTCTTGCTTGATGACCAACTCAATTTCACTAAAATCAACTTCACAAGCTTTGAACAAAGGTGCATTTACATTCTTTAGCATCACAAGAATATCATGGTTCACTGTTCATTTTCCTTTGTCAGCTTTACCTTGTGAGAATTCAATGCCTCATAGTCCAAATCAATAGTTATATTAGCACATTGTTTGTTTGTCTTATTATATTTTCCACCAACTGAGATGCATTCTTGTATGATTTGAGCTTCAAATCATTCTTCTCCAACTTTTCTCTCAACACTGCCTCCACTTCACTAGCACACTTAAGCTTGTTCTTAAGATATTTATTTTCTTGCTTAACTGTCTCAAGACCAACAAGCTGCAGCTCCAATTCCTGTTTCTCTATCTCAAGCTTCTCATTAATCTTTGACAGCCTACTTACTTCCTCAATAGCTTCCATCATGCTTATATAGATGTGAAACATCTCTACACTCTTTTTCTCAACGGTTTCTTTATATTGATTTGCATTTAAATTAATTGTGGTTAGAGTTGGTGTAATATCCGGGATATCGCGTGTAATTATTTTATCAATAAACGAATATGATATGATTATTATGTGATTTCTAGTGAATTATCTGTGGATTGATGTTGATATTTAGATGTTTATATGTGATAAAATGTGAGTATGTTAATTTTATTATGTCCAGAATATAATATAGATAAGTGTGGTATTTTTCTGGTAATTTTTGGAGTGTTATATGATTTTATATTAATTTATAAATTTATTAATTAGTTTCTGAATAATTACTAAATTATTTTATAAAGCCGAGAATCGTCCAACCTCAACCGTTTTTACGTTTTTACAACCCGAAACTCTTCCGAAAACACCTTTCTAACCTAATCTGGTAATTCTGGACATTTTCCGTGTTTTGACTTTCTCGATCCGGATTACGTTTTGATCCGTGCGCGTCCCGGCGCATAATTTTCGATACGATAATCATTTCGATAAAGCAACAAAACCCGTATTCTCAAAAGACGGAATAATATTACATTATTTTCGTATAAAATGTTTTATAAGAAGCCCGGTTTGAATAATTATCCAATACGGGTATCAAATCTGATCTTTTTTGCAGTTACTTAACGGCTAAGTAACTAAATTATTGATCCAAAACGATCCAACATGAACCAATATTCCATAAATATATATAGCCCTTTTATTATTTCATTTTATTTGTATAATCATAAATAACCAGTAAAAATATAGAATTTACAGAGAAAAACACTAAAAATGTTGTGTTCTTCATAATCAAACCCACGAACGAAAACGTTATCGAACTCCGATTCAAGCATGCCATATATCAAATCCACCATTTCAAGCTCTCGAAAAGACCTTTCTGAATCAATCCACCATTTTAGTGCAGAAATCAAGGTATTTTTCTTATTTATTTGTTTTAATTCGAATTATTTAAAGATTAAATTATAAAAAATTTATTCTTGATGTTGTTGATATGATTTGATGCTAGAATCATGTAGATCTTTTCTTCCTAGTCATTTTGGTATATTATATGTCAAACTTGGATTTCAATAACATGTAGAAAAGTGTGTTTAAACATGTAGAAAAGTGTGTTTAATTCTCAGAATCACAAATTAGGGTTTATGTTCTTTGAATAATTTCAATTGAAATTTGGGTATTTCTTTGTTTGGGGTTATTCTTTAAAATTATTTGCTCCAAGTTATAGATCGGGAAATAAGGAATCTATTGGTACCAATTTGGTGGCCAAACGATTCCGGGATTGGGGTCACCGGAACGGCGAAGCTCGCCGGAAATGTTAAGTTTTCAGCCGATTTTTCGGCCAATTGATGCATCGATTGTAAATTTGGAAACCACGAAAAGGTCCCTGACATCGAAAACTTCAAATCTGCAATTTTTGATGACGTTCTGAGCATTTTTCCGGCAGCCGGAAAAGCTCCATGGCGGCGGCCATGGAGTCGGGCCGGCGAGTCGTTGGAGAAGATGGCAAAAGTGCCATTTGATCCCTGTCGTTTTACAAAACTTACATTCAAGTTCTTGTTGTTTTAAAAACTTACAAAAAGTGGATTTCTTTTTATAAAAATTATAAAAATGGTATTCTACTTATATTTATTATTAGAAAATTGTTTTTAATTATTTAAAATTCCAAAAATTAATAATTTTAATTCTAAAAAAAATGTTTTCAATTTAAAATTAAATCAAAATTATTTAATTAACTAAATTAGTTAATAACTAATTAAATCAATTAATCAATTAATTTAATTAAATCAAAATTATTTAATTAATTAATTTTAATTGATAATTAATTATTTAATTAATCAATTAATTTAAATATTAATTGATTAATTGATTTAATTAGTTATTAACTAATTTTAATTGATTATTTAATTAGATTTAATTATTTATTTGGATTTAAAAATTTCCAAAAATAGTTTCGAGATTTTAAATATTATTTAAAATTATTTTCAAGGCTCGATAATTAATATTAAATCATTTTAAAGTCAGATTCGGGTGTTCGAACCTTATTATTTAATTATAAAATGATTCGGAGACCCGTTTTAATTCCGAAAAATGTTTAAAAATTCGTATTAAATACCTGGAAAATTATTTTAACCCAGAATCTTCTTCGAATAATCATTTTAATTGAATATCTTACGTGCTACGTGTTATATGTGATCCGATTGATGTATAATATGACTGTACGTGCATTGTTTGACGGTTTTATTCATAACTTTTAATCCGTACGTCGGATTTGGGTGAAACGAAGGGTAGTTAAAAGCTTGTAACGAATAGAATGAGATGAGAATGAGTATTGATAAGTACGTATGATATTTAACAGAGGAAGCGAGGCATAGAAAGGGAAAGCAAATAGTCAGTGAGTGGGAACCAGTAGACAAGTACGAGTAAAGTACAAGCGAATTGATAAAGCAAGTGTTCTTATTCTTCTTGATTATATTGCAAGTACCTTTGAACTCTCTTCATTATCTTATTCCAAACAGTTATTGTTCTAGATTGCAAGTACTTTGAAGTACTTAACCCTAAACCCTGATTCTTATTAATCTTGAGCCGCAAGCCTAATTTCTTGTGAACCATTGATTGTTAAATTCATGAATACAAACCACACCTATACGATACCACTCCACAAATACGTATATACCATATACTGATTCATGATACGAGATTGCTTATCATACCAACCCTTATGTCTTATATAATAGAAGAAAACTCTTGAACCCTTGGGTCTTCAGCTTTCTGATTCTTTCCTTGATTGAAACCCAACCTTTATGATTTCCTTGTTATACCTTCATGGAATTGTGAATTACCCTATGCTTCGAGATAAATGTTGTTGATGATTCCGCTTATTGATTTATATTGCCTGTCATATTGTTATTCCAGAACTGGATTATTTTTAAATATGGACCAGATTCGTGGTCGGACCAGATCTGTGGTCATAATAGGCCAATGTGTGCCTTGGATCCATTATATAGAGCAAAGTTGGGAGTCTTGCTTGGGGTTAGTGCGTGACTGATCAGCAGCCTAACCTTGGTTTTTAAAATAAAAGTGAATATCCAATTTTAATCTTTATTTATCAGTAAACTTGATTCCTCATATCACTTCAATCGATCATTGTCTAATCTCAGTATTGTCATTGTGACTTGTTGAGCTAGTTAGCTCACTCTTGCAAATCTGTTTATATTCTTTCCAGTAAAAAAGGAAACTGGTGGTAGCGAGGATCCCCAGACAAGCGTACGAGCTAGGTATCCAGGTTGAAAAGGGATAAGCTAGCAGATGATATTTGGCTTAGTGTGTGTTAATAGTTTAAAATAAAGTTTACTTCCGATGTAAGATAAATAAACTGGGATTTGGAATGTTTGTAATATAAATAAGGTTGTGGCTTATGGACATACTTTAAACTGCATCGATCCGTGGATTATTGTAAGTAGGGTCATTGCATATATATTATTATATTCATAAACAGGTTTAAATATAGTGTGCGTGTGTGTGTGATTGGGGACCCCAAACTTCTAACGCGGGTTTGGAGGGCGTTACAGGTTTGGCATCAGAGCTAATGTTTAAATCACTGCCACAAGCCTAGATTGTCGGGAATGGGTAGAGGGTTAAGATTAGTATTAGGAAATAAAGAAAAAGAATGAGAAGTTGAGTACGACTAAATAGTAGGCTTTAGTATAATTCATGACAAGATTTGAGATTCTTATCTAGTAGCGTAATTTTCAGATAGCAGCGATGGCAGATTCCTTTATTTCGATATCATCTGATTACTCGAAGCCTTCAGTCGGAGGACTGTCATCTGATCTACGTCCTGCTCTTCCACCAGTGTCAGCTATAATACATGTTACGACGATTGCACCATTGCGAGCTATTCAACCTCCGGGTGTGAGACCACCTATTCGAGGACCCCCACCTGCTGATTCTGATTCTACTGGACATTCGGTTGCTGGTGCATCTTTCCAGTTTACTCCACACCCTATTTCATACTATAAGTATGAGGTTCTTCTTTTGGAACGAGAAGCCCTGTTGGCATAGATCCAGGAGCTATAGCACATTATCGGGACTATAGATGTGGATAGGAATGTGAAGGAACTTCGGAATGAGATTCAGGTGACCCGGAGAGTACTTGAGGCCAGACTTCATGGAGCTAATTGTGAGTATGCAGCCTCAGATGCTCGTATGAGATGGGCCAGAGAGGTATTGGAGGATTTGGAGAGACTTGGTGGACCAGAGTTTCCTTAAAGCTAAATGACGAAGATGATGTGATAGCTGATATATGTATAATATTGTGTAGTGGGTATTATCAGACTTGTGGTGGGTATATAAATAAACTAGACTTGCTGAATAAACTAGACTTTCTTTATCTTCCTTTACCTTCTTTGGATTTTTACACTCAGTGGAAAAATGACCTAACTCATCACAGTTGTAACATCTTATTTTTGATCTGTCAACAAATCATGTTCTGTAGCCACTTTTGCCTATTGAGTTGAACTATATTTTTCCTTTCCAATTGCTATTGTTGTTGGGTATCTTACCCTTGCTCTTAAAAAACTTTGGCTTCTTAGTCCTTATGTTAGAGAATTTTCTTGCAAGGCAAGCCATTGACTGATCCATCTTATCCAGTTCATCAATGGTGTAGAATTCATTCTCTTCTATTTCCAGTATGACTTACTTCCGTGGTTCCTTATTCTTCTGCTCAACAGTTTGAACAACTGGAGTTTGAGCTTCTAGTTCATCATCAGATGTCTTACTGTCATTGGCAACCAAGGCACTAGTTCCATCAATAACATGTCCTTGACCAGCTCTCAATGACTTCCTCTGTAACATTTCCAGCTCATAAGTCTTTAGCATCCCATACAAGACTGTCAGTGTCATTCTGCTTAAATCTCTTCCTTCTGTAATAGCAGATATTTTTTGTTCCAAATGGTCAGGAAGAGTGAGAAAGAATTTAAGGTTGACCTCTACAACTTTATAGTACATTTCATGAAGCTGTAAATCATTTATCAACTTATTGAACCTCTTCAAAACATCAGTTATACTTTCCTTAGGTTTAGCCATAAAACCCTCATACTGTGACACCAAGATCCTTCTTTGATTAGATCTAATCTCTTATGTTCCCTCACACAGTATTTCAATTTTCTCCCAGATCTATTTAGCAGATTCATAGTTGATAATGTTATTATACATTACATTATCAAGAGACTCAATCAATATGAGTTATAGACTATTATCTAGTGTAACCTTTTCTTTTTTAGGATCTATGCAGGTTTAGGGATCTTTAGGTACATAATGTGCTCGTATGACCATGTCTCCATCTGTAGCTTTTGGAACCCTTTTCCATAGGAATGAAAGGTCTATTTTTTAGAATCTGGATGGAATGGGTTGGTAATATTTATGAACAGCATCATTTTCTGTTTCCATAGTGTGTAGTTGATCTTGTCAAAGACAGGCTTCTTGATATTGCTTATTTTCTGAGCACTCATTTTTACTTATGTCGAGAAGTGACATATCGATAAGTAAAATGACTTATCGATATCTCGAGTTCTCGATATAGGTAAATGACTTGTCGTGGTCTCTAGTTCTCGACATATGGAATAACTTGTCGACATCTCTAGTTCTTGATATAGGTTTTTGACTTGTCGACATCTTGAGTTCTCTACATGAAGAATTTGACTTGTCGATATCTTTGAGTTCTCTACATGCAGAAATGACTTGTCGATATCTATGAGATCTCTACATACACATTTTGACTTGTCGATATCTTTGAGATCTCTACATGAGGTATTGACTTATCAATATCTCTAGTTCTCTACATCTTCATTTGACTTGTCGATATCTGAGTTTTCTACATGCAGAAATGACTTGTCGATATCTCTTGGGACTTCTCTACAAGTCATTTTAGAGTTCTCTACTGACTTCTGAATATCCCTTGATCTGTGACTTATTGGTATCTTGTCTTAGAACATTTTTTCTAGAACATCAATATTCAACTCCAAGCTTCTATACTTTTCTCTGAAGCATAATCAGGACTTGATCTTCTTCCAGAATTTATTCTTTAGCTTGAAACTGCTCACAGAGAAATCCTTCAGTCTAATCTACTAAACATTTTTACAGACTCAAGGAATATAATTACAGAATACAAATATTGATTATCATACAACTTAATCTTAGGGTTGTGAATATGACTTAGTATTGTTATGTACAGGTATGTCTTGCACAACACCAATTGATATGTACCAACAATCAATATATGAGTAATTTGTAGAAGGGGGTTAAATATAAATTATGTCTTTTAACTTTTTCGACTTGAACAAATTCTAAGTAAGAGTAAGAGCACAAGACATCAAAATTTCAGGTGTTTCTTTTTTACTTGCCACCTGATTTATATATTCAAGAAATAATCTGTGTAAATTACAAGAATTTCACAACTGCGTTTTTACAGTATTTTTCTAAGAGATAGTGCTCTCGACTACGCTCTGTTCAAAACCCTAGTTCTTATTTCTTAGGGACTACACTGCTACTACTTGGTTTATATATATCACCAAGTTACAAATCTTGCTAGACAATACATATCACAATTTTCGAGGTCAGGTCATCCAAGATTGCTTTTTCATTCTAGATCCCGTGAGCCGTCACAAATTAGGTTAGATTTTATCTTGACATGCTACTTCGAATATCCCTCCAATTTGTCATGTATGAAAATGGAATATTTCTTTTTCTTCACTATCTAAGATCATATGCTCATTTCATCTTGGATCCCATTTTTCAAACTAAGATCCTCTACTAGCCCATGTGCTCTATCAGATTTGGTATATATGCTCTGTTAGGTCACTGTCAATTACTATTTGTTACACTAACCATTGACTATGTACATTCCTTATCCATTGATGAGCTGATTCATTAGCCATTGAAAGTGTTCTTCCTTAGCCATTGTAGTTACACTACTTAATAAAATATTGTGCCATATATTTTATTCATTATCAAAAGTACACCGTGATTCCTAACAATTACAGTAATTATTATTCATTTCCTTGTTTAGACAAGATTCTAATTGAATGTTAATGATTGTTTTCATGGTTTACAATGTATACAACATGTATTATACGATCCACTAAAAAAATGGATCCTAAAAATTCAATCAAATTAAAAAATGCCATTATATATTATATATTATATCAAATTAAATAATAATTGATCTACGGTCAGGATTGAGTTCTCTAGTTCTCTCGCTAAGGAGATTCTCTCTAGAACCTTACCATGTGTATATATATATTATAAAAGTTAGTGTTGGATTTAATTTTGTTTTTATTTTTGCAGGTTCTCACTTCATTCTACGTTCAGCCCTGAATGTTTTATTATCTAAATTCCCGGGGATATTTTACATGCCCTCCGGTGAGGTAATAAAATTAATCTAATGAAAAAATTACATTGGCAATAAATATTGTATCTCATAAAAATTCATTCACGTGAAAGTGTTCTTGACAAAAAAAATATTGCAACTCACCCATTCCAATTGTGATGATTAAAAAAATGATTAGCACATACATAGACACACAAATCTCATGTTTTTAATAAAAATAAAATTTATAATGCATAAGAAAATTTCAATTTAATTTTTGAGAACTTTTTAAATAAGCAAGTTTTTGATCTTAGTACTAGGGACTCAAAATTAGGTCCAAAAAATAGTTCCAAAATGATGTATGTGATGTGTCATTTTAGACTATTTTAATTGATAAGATTGATGTGAATACATGGGGAGTCTATCTTTTCAATTGCATAATAACCGATCATAACATGACATGTGTCATTTTGAAAATATTTTGGGATCCAATTTTACATATCCATCATTTCTCTTTTCTATTTTACAATATGCTAGTGTAAAATCCCGAGCGAGGCACAGGCCTGTTCATATATTTAAATAATTTCTTACATGTAATGGTGAGTATATATTAAAATAATTTTAGAAGAAAAATTTAATCAATAATGATTTACTATTTTATGTTTTATTTTTATTTTACATCATTTTAGATAAATATCCCTACTATAATAAACACACAATAATTTTTTAATTGCTAAAATAATTATATTTTACAACATGAAATAAACTTTATCAAAGTAGATAATTGAGCACAAGAAAATAATTACTTTCCCATAATCGTCAGTGTATATAACCTGAACATTTATTAATTGATATGGTTTTGACGTAATAACAGTATATTTGTAAAATTTAAAATTGACCGTGCACGTAAGATTAAACCTTAACACATATTATAAAATTTTCTTAAATTTATGTATTGATCGTGTCTTACGTATATAGAGACATACATGATACAATCTTAAATTACGTACCTTTTGCAACTAAATGCTTGTAACACTTTCAAAATGTATTGCAATAGCCCAATAATACTAATAGTACGTTGTATATTTACTGTCATGATTATTTTTACATACGAGTACAGACTACAATAGCACCAAGTGTGAGTTATCATACAATTTGTATGAGTTCTATCTAGTACCTTGTATCTGGTATTCAGATTATTACATGATTTCTATATATTATTACTTTTCATACCATATTTGGATGGCATATTAAATATTGCGTCAAATATTGCTAATAACTTAACGTATTATTTTACAAATAATGTTCATTATTTTACTGAAAATCTCGTACATTTGAAAAGTATACTCTGTAAAATATGTTGATATTAAAGACGGTTTAGTTTATAGAATGCATACTATTTCTATACTTACATACTTTTTAGCAAAATTATACATTTTAATCGCTTTAATTCTAAATAAATGGTCGACCAAATATATCTAATCTGACTAAAAAAGGTTAAAAAAATTAATTAAAAATTTTGTGATGTAATTTTGTGATATAATCAAAGATGGATTTAATGACTAATCATTTAGTAAAATACCCGATATAAATATTACATAAATATTTATATAAGGACTAAGAAATTGATATATGCTCATCATGTCGATCGTGGAACATTGGTTTTGTATTAAAATTATAATTAGTATCATATTATATCTTTTTGTCATTTAATTTACTACATTTATTCATAAGTAGTTTACAGATTTTTTATATATTTTTTTATTAAATATTGGTGGAGGTTTTCTATTGTTGTTGCTACCTAACGAACAATTCAGAAAAACATATTAATATTTATCTAAGTTGTCTAAATAAAAATGATACTATATATTGGTTTATCATAATCGACACAGGTTAGATGGATCACAAATTATCAAGTTATGACAAAAAAAAATACGACAATGACTCATATTCAGTCTAAACCTGAATTGTAATACATGAGAGTGACTTATATTCAAATAAAAGGGTGCCATAACCTGGAAATGAAAAAATATATTCACCCCAAACGTGAGCACAAGAGTGATGTTCGATTCTACCTCATTCTATATCACTATCAATAATTGACTAATTCAAAAATATAATAAGAAAAATAATATCACACAAAAAATAAAAATAAAAACAAAAATATAATTAATATTTATTTAATCGTAAAAAGTCAAGTGAAATAAAAATTATTGTAATAACCCAAATTTTTTGGACTTTGTATAATGATGAATGAATAGTAATGCTGACGATCAAGGAAAAACTTTTGAGCTCACATAATCTAGGGGTATTAAAATTAAGTTTCCGAGTTGATATTATGATTATACATACCAAATGAGTGTATGTAAAAGTCGTTAGTTCTCGGAAAAAAACCAATATTTTAAAACTACCTTATTTTGCGAGCTATCGAGGAATATTAGAGTCACATTAAGATCAAGGGCTTAAAATACTACAAATAAAACCCAAGTACAAGATTACTAAGGATTAATGAGAAACGATTATCCCGAAAATCACTTACGAGGATTTACCACCATTACGAGAAAGCGACCAAGTAAGTGCATAAGTGAACGAATAAACAAAATAAACCCATGCAAACCATGCAAACCAATTAGTACAAAAAAAGCAAAGAAGGAATGGTAATCAAATAGTAATCTTGTTAAGAAGCGTAATAATTTGATTGGATGAATAGTAGAAGAGATGGTGCATTGTATTACCTAGCTTGTAGACTTGGAAGATGAGTGTTGTGCAAGACGTGCATGTACTATAACAAGACGAAGTCACATTGATAACCCTAAGATTTAGTTGTATGATAGTCTAAATCTGTATTTTTTATTGTATTACTTGATTTTGTAAAAATGTTAAAGATCATACTGGAGTATTTTTCTGTGAACAGTCTCAAGTCTAAGAATAAACTCTGGAAGAAGATCAACAAGATCATGCCTCAGAGAAAAGTTAAAGAAGCTTGGAGTTAAATAAATCTGTTTTAGGAAATATGTTTTAAGTCGAGATATCAACAAGTCACAGATCAAGTCTATTAGGAATATGTTGTAGGCTTGGTGATATTTCACCAAAACACCTTAGTAGATTTAATTAAGTGTGTTTGTAGCTTTCAATGGATAATCTTACTCTGTCATCCGTTGAAAGAGTAGCTTATGTTTAAATAAGTTTTTGTAGCACATTCCCGTATACTGTAATATCTTAGAGTATTAAAAGTTGTAGGATATTCTAAGTCATGTTGACTAATAGAATGATATGCAAAATAGGTTGGCTAATTGTAAATATTAGATGCCTTGTAATTCTGCATAAATGAAATGGTGTCAACTGCTATGGAAATACCATCAACGGATAATCTGCAAAGCTCTCAACGGATGACACAAGGCACCTTCAACGGATGATCCATAACAGACTCAACAGATAATGATGAAGTCTCAAGGTATTGACGGAGGAATCTGGTACCAACAAAGTTTGAGGTTTCTCACCGGAATCAGGATCTGTGATAGTGGTTCTTCGCCGGAAAATCAAGCGGTGTGTGGTGGTTGTGTTAATTAGTGGCTGAGATTGATTAGGGCAAGTGGTGGCTCATTTTCATTTCTCAACTTCTTACCCCTCTCAATGTGCCTACGTACCCTTTATATAGGGATTAAGCCTGACGTAGTTCTTGGGGAACAAGAAATCTAATGGGCTTAGACTTCTCATTCCTAGGACCGGTAAAAGTCCCTCCAGAATCCATCATCCGCTAGCTTTAGGAATGTCCAACTATGAGGCCCAACCGCGAAGGCCCAAGGCTCATCTCTAATCGTAGGACTTCACGTATAGTGCATCTCCCTGCACAAGGATAACACTCCGTTACAACTATCTCCCTTGATTTACAAATGCAGTTATAGCCACAGTTCACCCCAAAGTGCAGGATGACTCCAAAGTTTTCCAACGAGGACACCCGTTAAATACAAGAACAGAGTTCCCAAAGCACACACCAAAGTTAACCCCACATCCCCAACGAGGACACCCGTTGAATACAGGAGGAGGCCTTCAATCATCAGGCATACCCTTGGAGGCCTTTAAGCTTTTCACGGACATCCCCCTCCTTGACCGACTCAAGAAGGGAATTCTTCAAAGAGTACCTACAACAATTACGTTAGTAAAAACAATCTCTATTCCTCTTTCCATGCTTTCCTTGTCCTCAAGATATCCCTGTTAGCCTTTTCCTAGGTAAGGATAAGCCTAGCTATCCAAGAGTATGCCTCTCTTAAGGACAGGACGCGTCCTCTTCTCGTGGAATGCACATATTTCCCTTGTATTATGGCCTTAACATGTGGACAATCTATCTTGTCAATTCTACCCATGCAAGGTGTGCTTTGAGCTCAGGACGCGTCCTAGATGCATTGAGATTTCCTCCACATCCCTTGGAATGGAAACCTTGACTTCAAACGACCCAACTCACACAGTCCACTACATGTTGGACGCATCCTATATACAGAGGGCACGTCCTCCCTTAGTACATTGTAGCCTATAACTTAATCCTTTATTTCTTCGCCCCAATCGTATCCCAATTGACCCATTCTTGACCCGAAATGACCCAATGCCAAATTTTGGGTATAACACAAGGAACATCAGATTCAAATAGGATTTGATAGTGACTTGACAGTCATATGGGTTGATTGTATACAAAAAGAATGTGGCAGCCTATAACTAGGTTTATGAGAACAAAGAAGCATTTCCATTTCAATGCTTACTTGAAGAAATACAAAGATGTTGGATAGAGAAATAAAGAAACATGTGATGAAGACTTAGAAGTTTCATTTTACATGTTTGTATTTTTCATATGTAACTTGGTGATATATAAACCAAGTGTAGAAAGTAGATAATAATCGATGATCAATTGAAAGAACTGAGAAATAGTAGAAGGAAAAATCTGTTAAGAATTTCCCTGTTCTTTCTTGGTAATTTTACTTGTAAGTAGCTGTGTGCATTCTTGCATCACAGAGTTCTCAATCAATAAATATCTCTAAGTGGAAGTTCAATCCACCAGAAAGTTTTTAAATCTCTGTGTTTAATTACTTTGTGTTTTGAATACATTCATATTTCATTCCGCACACTTGCATATTCAAACACTGATAAATTTTGGTAAAGAAGTTTCTTAATTTTAAAAAGAAACTAGAATTATATTCAACCCCTATATAATTCTATTGTTAGATTGTTTGGGAATAACAATTGGTATCAGAGCAAGCTCTTGACACACTAAGAGTTTAAAGATCGAAACAACTAACAACATGAGCAGGAAGGATGTTGGAGTGAAGATCCCTTTTCTGGAAATACAACTATCACCACTAGAAGGTAAAAATGCATGTGCATCTCCTCTCTCAAGATGAAAGGTATGTTGATTGCATCGAGAAAGGTCCTCATGTTCCTCGAAGAGCTGCTACACATGTTGAAGGAGCTGTAAGAATGAGCAAAGCATTCCAAAGCCACAATCTGAACAGACAGATGAAGACATTGAGAAAGTGCACAAAGATAAAAAGGCTATGAACATTCTGTTCAATGGTCTTGATAGTAATATGTTTGACAATGTTATCAACTATAAATTTGCTAAGGATATTTGGGATACAATTCAAATCATATGTGATAGAACTGAACAAGTGAGGGAAAATAAGATGCAACTTCGTATCCAGTGATATGATCACTTTCATTATGAAGATAATGAATCTTTGAGTGACATTTTTAGTAGAGTTAAAAAACTACTAAATGCACTGAAGTTGCATGGAAGAGTCTATCAGACAAAAGATTCAAACCTGAAATTCCTTAAATATCTACCAAAAGACTTGAAGCCTATGACTGTCTCTCTTAGAAACTCTCAAGATTATAAGGAGTTTACTTTGGAAAGACTGTATGATATTCTAAAAACTTGTGAGCTTGAGTTGGAACAAGATAATAAGTTGGAGAAAGGAAGGAAGAAGGAAGGATCTATTGCATTGGTAGCTGAAAAAGAGAGAGTGAAAGAGATAAAGGTTGAAGCTCTGGAATCTGCACCAAATTCAAGGGTTTGTTAAGGCAAAGGAAAGGGGCTAATGGCTGAGCATGAAGACCATCCTAGTCAGGATGAAATGGAGGACATAGATGAACATCTAGCTTTCCTATCAAGAAGATTTTCCAAGCTCAAATTCACAAAGAATTTTGGAGCAACCAAGCCAAATAGAAACATGGTGGATAAATCTAAATTCAAGTGTTTCAAATATGGCTTGAGTGGTCATTTTTCCGATGAATGCAGAAAGCCTAATTCTGAGGAAAAAAAAGGTTTGAGCCTTTAGATTACAAAAAGAAGTATTTTGAATTGCTCAAAAAAAAGGAAGGGCTTTCTTGACTCAAGAAAATGACTGGGAAGCTGATGGGGTAGATGAAGATGAGGAAACAAGTTATGTCAACTTAGCCCTAATGGCCAAATCAGATGGAGCATCTTCAAGCAATCAGGTAATCACCACAAACCTAGCACACCTTTCTAAAGATGAGTGTAATGATGTTATAAATGATATGTCAACCTAATTATATCACTTGTGTGTTACATTTAAATCACTCACTAAAGAAAACACAAAAATTAAAGATAATTATATGTTTTTGAGTGAAAGTAATATTGTGTTAAAAACTCAATTTATTGAGTTTGAGAAATTGAAGATAGAGTGCAAGATTGCAAAGGATGAATTGACTGAATCCCTGAAGAAAGAGGAAATTTTGAGAAAGCAACTTAAACGAGAGCAAGAGGTAATCAAGGCCTGGAAGTCATCAAGGAATGTACATGCCCAAATTGCTAAAGTTCAAGGCATAGAATCATTCTATGAAGAAGCTCGAAATAACAGCAAGGAGAAACTGGATCCTGATTTGGTAGAAAGATTATCAACGGATGTGGATTCAACAGATAATGAATTTTATCCATTGAAAGCCAAAAGGGATTATCCGTTGAAAGACAAGGAACCACATTCATCGATGGAAAAGAAGCCTATTAGCGAAGCCAAACTAGCTAAGCTAAATGAGAAATATGGATCGGTTTCCAAGAACTTTATTACAGGAGAATCGAGTCAAGTCAAGGAGAACAAAAGAGTAAATGTGGGGCATCTGTCAATGAAGCAGTTGAATGATAGATTGGAGAAAATTGAGGTCAAGGCAGATTCTAAAAGGAAGAACAACGAGAATGGGAAAGTAGGAATTAACAAATATAACAGCTACACACCTGACAAATATGCACCTAGAAAAATTTGTGTTAAGTGTGGTAGTGTTAATCATTTATCTGTTAATTGCAAATCTGTTATGCAAAATAGATTGGCTAATTGTAAATATTAGATGCCTTATAATTCTGCATAAATGAAATGGTGTCAGCTGCTATGGAAATACCGTCTACGGATAATCTGCAAAGCTCTCCACAGATGACATAAGACACCTTCAACGGATGATCCATAACGGACTCAATGGATAATGATGAAGTCTCAAGGAACATCATATTCAAATAGGAGTTGATAGTGACTTGACAGTCACATGTAATGATTATATATAAAAGGAATATGGCAGCCTATAACTAGGTTTATGAGAACAAAGAAGCATTTCTATTTCCATGCTTACTTGAAGAAATACAAAGATGCTGGATAGAGAAATGAAGAAATATGTGATGAAGACTTAGACATTTTGTTTTACATGTTTGACTTTTTTATATGTAACTGGGTGATATATAAACCAAGTGTAGTAAGTAGATAATCATCGATTGATCAATTGAAAGAACTGAGAAATAGTAGAAGGAAAAATATGTTAAGAATTTCTCTGTTATTTCTTTGTAACTTTACTTGTAAGCAGCTGTGTGCATTCTTGCATCACAGAGTTCTCAATCAATATATATCTCTGGTGGAAAGTTCAATCCACCAGAAAGTTTTTAAATCTATGTGTTTAATTACTTTATGTTTTGAATACATTCATATTCCATTTCGTACACTTGCATATCAAAACACTGATATATTTTGGTAAAGAAGTTTCTTAATTTCAAAAAGAAACCAGAATTACATTAAACCCCCCCCCCCCTCTGTAATTCTGTTTTTAGATTGTTTGGGAATAACAAAGTCATATAGAGAAGTCATTCGAGAACTCCAGAATGACTTATCGAGAAGTCCAAAATGGATTAAAGAGAAGTCACAGAGATATCGACAAGTCAAATGAAGACATGAAGATTAGAGATATCGATAAGTCATTTTTGCATAGAGAGAACTCAGAGATATCGACAAGTCAAAATGAAGATATGAAGATTGGAGATATCAACAAGTCAATTTCTTATTAGAGATCTCAGAGATATCGACAAGTCAAAATGCATATAGAGATCTCAAAGATATCGGCAAGCCATTTATACATGCAGAGATTTGGAGACCTCGACATGCCAAGTTCACTTATAGAGAACTCAGTGATCTTGAAAATTCAAAGACACTTATAGAGAACTCAGAGTCCTCGACAAGACAAATTCACTTATAGAGAACTCAGAGACCTCGGTAATTCAAAACACTTATAGAGAACTTGGAGATCTCGATAAGCCATTATACTTGTCGAGATGTCAGTTCTCTATACATCAAACTGGAGATCTCGATATGAGCCTCAAGTACAGAATGCAGACAAGTTAAAGATTCAATATTATCAATCAACAAATGATCTAATCACTTACATTGAAAGGTCTACAAAAGTAGCTTGAAGACTGCAAGATCAAGGGCCAAGATTAACTCACAAAGGAAGGTACAGACCTACAAGATTTGCAAGGATTTACTAAGACATAAATGGAAAGCTTTAGAGATGACTTAAAGTAGGGTTTAGTACATATTATTGCATGCTGTGTAAACCTGTGTTTACTAATCTATAAAGTAAACACTAGTCCTTTTCTTTTAAAATATAACAAACAGATCTAGATTTTCTTGTACTCTCTCAAGGAAGAAGATGAGTTCTTATATTCTTAAGAACCCACGAATTTGTAGCAAGACATACTTAATTTTAATACAAAGTTAAGTGAGTTTTGAAAATACTGTGTTTATTGTGCGTGCTTTATAAATTCTGTTAAACATAATATCTCTACAAATTAGACTGTTTTATTCACCATATCCAAACAGTTTGAAAAAGCCTAATAATCAAGAAAACACATTCACCCCCCCTCATCTGTGTTGCACTCAATATCTAACAATTGGTATCAGAGCAAAATCTGGAAAAAAATAGATAAAGATCTTGGAAGTATGAGTGCACAAAAGATAAGCAGTATTAAGATACCAGCCTTTGACAGAATCAACTATACATTCTGGAAAAAGAAAATTATGTTGTTCATAAAGATGGCCAATCCATTATATATCCAGATTCTCAAGAATGGACCTTTCACCCCATGGAAATGGTAGATGAATCTACAGATGGAGATATGGTCATCCCAGATCATTATACACCTAAGGACCCTTCAAAATACACTGAATCTGAGAAAGAAAAAGTCTCTCTAAATAGTAGCCTGCAATTAATTCTAATAGAGTCACTTGACAATGTCATGTACAACAACAGTGTCAAATATGACACGGCTAAACAGATCTGGGAGAAAATAGAGATTTTGTGTGAAGGTATAGAGGAAGTTAGATCCAACCAAAGGAGATACTGGTGTCTCAGTATGAGAAATTCATGGCAAAGCCTAATAAAGGAATTACTGAAGTTTTTGAGAGGTTCAATAAATTAATAAATAACTTGCAACTACATGATAAACATTATGAAGCTGAGGAGGTTAACCTGAAGTCCAAGCTAGCTCTTCCTGGCCATCTTGAACAAAAGATATCAGCCATTAGAGAAGGAAGAGATCTAAGAAGAATAACACTGGAAGTTCTGTATGGAATCTTGAAAACTTATGAACTTGAGATGCTGCAAAGAAAGTCACTAAAGGCAAACCATGGACATGTGGTTGATGGTTTCAGTGACTTGGTTGTACATGACAGTGAAGAAAGTGAAGATGAGCAAGATGATCAAGTTCCAATTATTCAAGTTGTGGAACAAAAGAACAAAGGACCTTAGAAGAAAGTTGTTTTAGATCTAGAGGAAGATGAATACTACACCTTGGATGAGATAGATGAAATGGACCAATCCATGCCTACTTGGCTAGGAAATTTTCCAACATAAGAGTCAAGAAGCTAAGGTTTTTCAAGAACAAGGGACAGTCTTCCAACAGCAACAATTGGAAACCAAAAGCTCAGTATAACTCAGCTAACAAAGGTAGCTACAAAACTGGATCTGTGGACAGATCAGAGATAAGGTGTTTCAACTGTGATGAGTTGGGTCACTTTGCTACTGAGTGCAGGAAGCCCAAGAAGGTGAATAAGGACAAGGCATACCTGGAGTTGGAGGCAAAGTATGAAGCTTACTTGAAGAAGTAGTCTGGAAAAGCTTATATTACAGAAGGCAGAAGTTGGGATGATACTGATAATGATGATGAGAATGAAGAATTTGGAAAATATGCACTACAGTTCTTGAGCATGGAGAATCATCCACTTTAAAATCAGAGGTACCAACTCTAACTGTAACGCTCGGGAAATATTATGTAATTATCGAATTATTACATAAATAAAATATGTAATGATTCTGTCAGCTATGTGTTGTTGTATTATCAATTTTCTGTGATTTGTTGGACGCAAGGATTAATTTGATAATTAATTATCGAGCTATATGTATTTAATTCATTTTAAAGTGAATTTATTGAATATTTATTCCTAAAAATGCTAAATTTGCTTCTAAAATTATTTTTATTGTTCTATAATTTCATTTATTATTTTTAGGGATTTATAAAATTTAGAAATCAATATTTTATTCATTATTTAATTTTAAAATGATTTTATGACTCCATTTAATTGTAAAATACGGGTCGGTTGCGCGTTCCACAAAACAATATAAAATTTTTGAAAATTTGATATTATTAATTTTGAATAATTCCCAGATTCTTGAAATTACTTTTGTAAATTTTCAGATTACAATTATCTGTGAATTATTCGTTAAAATGTTAAAATTTCGGTGCACATTCAGGTTATCGGGAAACAATTAAATTAGATAACCATTTATCTCCCCCAAATATTTATTTCTCCCTCGTCTCTTGTTCTGAACCGCCTCTCATCTCTCTCTTCTTGATCTCACCCTTCTCTCTCTCTCGTGTCTCTCTATGTAGTCTCTCTCTCGTTTCCTCCTCCCCTGCATGTCTCTATTTCTTTTTCTTCTCCCCTGTCTCGCTTTTGCTCCATCTCGTAATTTCTGGTGAGTTTAGCCGGTTGTTTTCGGCGGTTCTTCTAGTATTGCCCTGTTTTGCCCCTGTTTTATTCCCGATGCCGCCCTAATTTTCTTTCCCGGCCGCCGCCGTATTTCCCATCGGCGAGGTGGCCTGTGTACGTGACCTATTGTGTGTGTCTGTATATCGATTGTGTGTGTATATCGATTGTATGTGTGTATCGACTGGGTGTGTGTGCTGGGTGTTTGGGTGTGTGAGTGTGACGCGTGTGAGTTGGTGGTGGCGCGTGTGCTGCTGGTTTTGGTTGCCTGATTCTGTGTCCTCGAATGAAATTTTCATTTATTAATTTATTTTATTTAATTTCTGCAGAAATTGTTTGATGGCCATTCGTGAAATAAAAATATTTATGCGGGAATAATTATAAAATTATCGGTGAAATTTACGTAGGATGCCCGATATAATGGGAACCCGTAAATTTTACCGCCGTCGGCAATGAGCCTCGGCGAGCCGACGGTGGACTATGATGACGCAGTTCTGAGTCCTACGAATAAAAATATTAACAAAAATAATTAATAACTGAATTGTATTGGTGATTGGGATTGGCGTATGGATTGTGAATTGGATGATTGGTTGTTGTTATGTTGTGATTGACGTCGATTTAATCTCGATAGGTAGACCGATAAACAAAGGAGGCGCTGCCCGATTTTCGGGAAATTAATTCCGAAATATCGGGAACGTAACCTATAATTATCGGAAACGTCAAATAATCATATACAATTATATTATATGAACTGGACTGCAATTGAGACAAGATAATTTATAAATAATCGATTACCCTGTTTTTGAAAACGACGAGTATACGTATTTTCTGAAAATGAATACCGAACTGAATTTCGAAGATGTGAACCATAACTGCTATGTGTATTTCGATAATACATATAAATATGAATTCAGTTATGAAATCGTATGGGTAAAATAGGATGACAATTTGATGTAAGTTTAAGCGATTATCTGAATTAGGATATTTCAACCCTGTAGGTTTTAGACGGAAGACCCAAGATGTGACGTTGGACTAGGAATGATCTAGTGATTAGACGTTGGGATTAATGAAGTTCCAATCGAAGAACCTGAGTGTCGGGATCGTATCCAGAATCGAATAGTAGTTTGTCAATAAAGCCGAACGATCAAAGTCGAACTAAAGTCAATAACGGTTAAAGCTTATTGAGGCAAGTACCCCTGACTTCACTTATTGTTCAAGTGATATTTATTTCGAATCATAGTATGCAAGTATTCCTAACCTTTCTCCTTAAATACTGCAAACATTTATTCGCTCCTATTCTAAGTTCAGAATAGTTAACTGTTTTATATTTCGCTGCAATTACTCTTATTATGCCAGTTCTTTTAATTATTGTTCCTATAATTCGATTGCTCTCTTGAGCAAATACCCATTCATTCGGGTTAATTGTGAACCCTAATTTGGGATGTGTTGAAATCAAAATGATTTGATATCAAAATACTCCACGGACTGGATAGTTACTATATATATATATAAGGACCAGTAATGAGCTGGATCCTATGGGCCGGAGATGGACCGGACCCTTTAGGCCATAGTTGCCTGGGTACCCCATATGTTGGTTGGGTCTATGCAGTTGGGTATAGATCTGCACTATCTCCTGACTGATCAGCAGGTTATAGTGCATATGTTGGTTTCTAGTGTTCAGTCCAATTTATTGTTGTTCGCCATTAATGGCATTCCCTCTTGAAATAAAATGTGATTATGGGTTAAAGTTATTCTTTCTTAGCCCTCAATTTCGGGAAATTACAATGTTTCTAAATATATTCGAGATTCAGATTGTTGCTGCAGCATTAGTTGCTCAGTGATAATTAGAATCTTGAATGAATTGAGATCTTCTTAATTATTCAACCCGTCCTTATCAGGCTGGTTTAGCAGGCTAAGTCTATGGAAACTTAGTCGATAATGATGGATACTGAATAGTTAGGAATTTCTTGAACGTCGTTTTATGAATAGTTATTGCATCCATTGCTCAATTATGAGATGATACCAGAAGCTATTTGGAAAACACGCGATCTCTAAAGTTCTTACAAAAATGTCATTATGTCCTAAGTGATTCATAGCAATGCAAATCAAATTGATTTTAAGATAACGAGATATATCCTTCAAATGATTTCGTGTTTCACCCTTCAAAATATTTCAGAGATTTTGTCTGGAAGTTTTCTTTAAAATTAATATTTGAAACTCAAATTATATACTTGCTGGGCATTTTTGGCTCACTCTTGCTTTGTCAATTCTTATTTCTGCCAGAAACAGATAAGGACTAAAGTGAATAGCTTTGATAGACAGCAGAAGTTAGAGAAGTTTCCGTTGCGAGAGGTTGAAGGTGTTAGAAGAATGTGACAAGAGCATTAGTTCAAAGGTATATATACTTGTATTATAGTTGAAGTGAGTTGTAGAAGGTTAGATTCTTGTTTCATACAATAACCTGTAAAAGATCCGGACTCAAGGGGTTATTTATTTATTTCTTTACTTTATGTAATAATGGTTTAGTAACACCAAATCTTGACCCCGGATTTGGGGTGTTACAGTTTGGTATCAGAGCTGCAGGTTATTGGTCACTGAAATAAGAATAGGTTAGAGTAAGATAGGAATGATAGGTCGTACAGGATAGGAAAGACCCTAGACATATTCAGGATAAATTGAGTTGAGTGCGAATTAGGGTTAGCAGATCCGATAAGGAGTCGGTAAGATAGGATTGATGAAAAAGTTTAAGGCGAATATCACAACATTATAGGTATATTGAAACCTCAGATCATACAATAATAAGGAATCGACGAGGATTGGGTATGTTACCCTACTTTTCATGTGGTTTGAAGGAAATGCGGGTGATCTCGTAAGCATTTGTGTAAGGGAAACTAGGTGAGTGATGGCATGATTTAACTTAGAATTAGGTAGAAGGAAAGCTTATCGTCGGAGGCAACCAGTGAATGGAAGCTGATGAAGAACCAACGTTGCACGTTTTGAAGGCATCACCGTTGCGAGAAGATTCTTATCACTTATCGGGAACTGCGCAAGGAATAATATCTACCTTACTAGATGGAGGTAAGACTAGCAAGAAGGTGCGCCCTTATCTATAGACAGAACCTCGAATTGCATGCGTGGTTGTAAGCATAACGTCAAGGACGATGACAAGAATATGAAAGACCAGGACAGGCGTTAGCATTGGGGTCGATCTATGAATAAAATGATATACAACGGTAAATGAGGTTTCATCGACTAAGAAATGCGAATAGAAGGAAAAGTATAGAAGGCGTACCGAAGTAGAAGGACCTTTATATGAACATTCTTTCAATTAGATATTTTAGTGGTAAACCATAAAAATAGCAAGTAATGTATATAGTAATGACGACCAAAATAATTGATTTCCAAAACTTTAAAAATGAGATTTCGGAAAAGATTTTCTTAATCAACTTTCAGAAGATTTTTGCATGAAATGAGTTTTACAAATGATTTGTCAAACTACTACTTATGTTCTTGTTATTATAAAGAGAAAATGATCTAAAAAGAAGAATGGAATTAGACTCAGTGTTGTTATTCAAAGGGCCAAGTAGACCCATCAGCAGGAAGAAGGTTTAAGGTTGCTGTGAAAAAAATGAAAGTAAACGTTGTTTAATAAAATTAATAATTGAATCAACGTATTAAAATATTATTTCCCCACTTTATAAGATTAATAAAATTTAACGAGATTCGTGATTCGAATGGACGCAGAATGATTGAAGGAAATGGCAGAATCTTCTAGACGGTAGGCAGAAGAATCATATGTTATCGACAAAACTGAGGCGTTGCGTGATCGATGGTTATTTATACGGAATAAATGGAATCTAAAGCAATGGTTATAAATTTCGGAAGGACGCGATTAAGATCAAATTATTGAAGTAGTTGATGTGAACACAGTTCCAGGAAGCATTTCGAAGCAATGATGTGACTTGAATCGTGAACCTGTATCCGCACGATCCTGAAGACATACGTAAGTGAAGCGTGGAGGTGATCGACATTAACATTCTTTCTTCTAATACGACAGTATATGTTTTTCTTGATTTTTTTGAATACGTCTGAGTTTCTTCTGTTGATAAATTATATGAGGCGAAAATGAAAGAAAATTTATTGTATTCCTTCTGAATTGTTTCTCTTTTCGAATCCTTGATTTTTGATTAAGACAATAGTGCTGTGATATGACGTTTTGTCGAAATGATGAAAAGTCGGGTGGGACGCCACCTAATCATGGGCTGTATGCCATATAGTATGAAAGACTGGCCATCTTAAGTACGAATATGGTTGTCTCATTCTTCACTCATTTTCTTTCTTCAATTTTCTGATTTATAAATTTTTTTTTCAATCGGATGTTGCATTGTTATTCCTTATTCCGAGTTTAATCAAAATCATATTCCCAGACTTTCCTTTTGTGTAAAGTCTGTTCTCTGACGATTTCATAAGAAATGAAATAGTATGATACGTGGAACTATACAACGAACATAGATACGACTGCAAATCGATAAATGGTGGACATCTGCGAGCGAGGAAAAAAAAAATGGATGCACCGACAAGATATCAAACAGTTGTTCATGTTACGAGGATCTCGTCAGTATGGCTGATTGCGTTAACATAATGCGCTTTAAACCAGAGGATTTCGACGCGAAATGAATGGTTAGCGAATCGTACCTTAATTACGAAATAAGGAAGTGAAGTTATGTGTTCAAACGGAGCAAACAAGTATTGGGACGACGATCAAAGATCAAGGAAATTCGGAACAATGACTCAGACATGTAATTACGACGTGAAACATCCCTCCGTCGCTGGAAGATACTGTTCGTGAAGACTCAAGATGGAAGAAATCTTAAATATAATCAAACTTCGAATGTGTTCTTCAAGAAATTACAAAATTTTCTAATTTGTGTAAATAAGTGATAATGAATCCAATGCTCATACCCGGGCCAGTAACAGAAGTTCGATGCGAAGCTATAAATAGAGATGAAACAATGGTGACTCGAATGTGAAATTTTTTTTTTTTAGAAATAATAATCTAATGGTTGAGTTTTTACGAGATTGTGACGATAATAATGAAGACCATGCTCAGTTATTAAAAGATAAACCGATTAATTATGGGTTTCAGATCCAATCCCAATTAAAAAGAGATATGTTATACTAGTTAGATGCTGATCAAAGGTGAATTGTGGGAATTGATGATTTGGTTGATTAATGGTGTCGGCTTGAGTCCGACTGGTAGTCAATGGTGTAGGGGAAGTGCTGCCCAAATTTTCAGAAATTACCCTATAGTTAAGAACAAAGAAGTATATGGTCATTCTCGTCAGCATTCCAGATAATTGCAATCTCGGTTCTTGAGAAAGTTGTTATGACCAAACTGACTTTATGTAATTGGTCTTTGATTTCAGTTAGCTAGTTAGCACTTGGTTTAAGTGATCATTTAAAGGAGTTGATTGATCCACTTTGCCAACTAATGGTTAGTTAAATGGAAATTGATTCCAATTAGATTGAGTCAAGCTCTAACATAATTTCCAGATCCGAAATGAAAGATATAGAAATTTGAGAAAAAGTAATGGCGTTACCGTAAATTAAAAAGGCCTAGTTCAATTAGCGTGATGTTATTGTAATCGGGTGTAAGGTGTGATCCAGAAGAATATGCTCTTTTTGATGAATAAAAAGAATAGGAAGTTATTGGTTCATGCTAGTAAGAAGAATATTTCAAGACCTGAAGCGGTTGAATAGAAGTTGCTATAGAATGATGGAAAGCTCGCAAATTCAAGCATCCAATGAACGACGGAGATTGATGAAGTCCGCATGTGAACTCAGGAAAAGAGATGAGAATCAATGAAGAGTAGTCAAACACGTGATTTGTGACACGTCAAGTAAGGCTAAGAAACTAGCTACCGAGGGAATTCAATAATTCTGTGAGTAAGAATTTAAATAGTACAAATAAAAGCCTTCATTCCAGTATGAACTCCAGAAATGACCTATCCAATAATAAACAGAGTAATATTACTAAGAAAAAAAAAATCGTTATGTATGGAAAAGATAATGAATAATGAGAATGAAGAACTAATCAAGACAAGAAGTGGAATCAAAAGGATAATAAAGAAATTTTATAAAATAACTCAGAAAATATGCAAGTTTGGAATGTCGGTTGTGTGTCGGTTGTGCCAGAACTATTAGGAAAATAAGGTGAAACGTCGATAGTTGGAGATAGGAATTTCATTCAAGGAATGCGTGTAAACAGGAATGATTAAACAAAGGAATTAATGGCAAATGATTGGAGAAGCGCGTTGCAATGAATCTCAAAATGGAATTCTTTAGAACTAAAGTAAAGTCCCGGAGGTTCGAATGAATGCTTTATCAAGATTACCTCAAGGAATGAGGTGAGGATTTCTCGTCGGTTACTACACAGAGTCAAGCTGGTGACAAAGGCCCCATATCGTCTAACTCAATAGGGATGAAATAATAAGTGAAAAAAAAAAAAAAAACCTCAGAAATGTGAAATGTAAAAATAAAGAAATAAAAAGTATTTTTCTCTAAGCACAAAAGTGGTTACGGAAAAGAAAATAGATATATAAGGATACGCGTCGATTCTTAGAAATTGTAAGTTTGAAGGTTAAGTGAACACAATGTACCAGGAGTATTGAGATAGAGTGATTGTATTTATTGATAACATCCTCGCCAATTCAAGGACTAAGGAAGACTAAGTCGAACTACTGAAGATATGCTTGCGAAGAGCTGGAAAATAGCAGCTGCATTCTTAGCTTCAAAGATATGAATTATGAATATAATGGATTATGAGCTCCAGTGTGTAGTTAACTCCAAACAGGAAAGGCCCATTTAGGAATAGATGTTTCAAATAGAAATAAAAGGGTAAATACCATTAAGATTGTTGAGAAATGGTTAAAAAAAAAAAAAGTTAGAAATTGAAGAATAGATTTTGATCCGTCTTCTGGGTTATGCTTATACTCACTTTGTTGTTGAATATCAAAGGTGGTATTAATGCAGATGATTGATGTTGACTTCAGTATGAAATGATGTGAGCATCAAAGTTCGTATTGATATCTAATTTGATAAAACAACAAAATGAATATTAATACCAATAGACTGAATTTTGAACAAAATTCTAATTTATTTCATTCCCAATTAATGTACTTTCTTTTAGATATTAGGGGATTCTCGCTTGATGAAGCTACTTGATAGTGATTGAAAAGAAATAGAAATATGCTACCAAATGGTGAGTAGATGTAATTGCCGAAAATTTTTTCTTTTTAGCTTTTGAATAGATGTAGAACATTTTGAAGCATCAGACATCATGAACTCAGGACATCGGGTGCAGACAGATAGAAAATGCAAGAGACCGATTAAGAATTCTCAAATACGATTGGAAACGATCATAGGTCAGGCTAATCGAACAGAAAGAGACATGAAAAGTAGAATAAAACAGTTAGTGAAAATAGAAAGTTCATGAACACGAACTATTAGAAGTGGAAAGAAAAGAAAATTAAAATGAATTAAGTTAGTCCTTTGAGGCAATGAGATAGATAGAATAAGTGTGGATGAGTTGGTCTTGTTGTCACCGGTATAATGAATCTATAAGACATTCATGTGTGTATGACTACGAAAATTCATTTAGCTTCAATTGTATGAAGTAGAGATTGAGATAGGGGTTGCATGAGCAACTGATAGAGATGATGACGGTAAAAGGCCGTTGAGTTGTGATTAATGTGATGAGAACTGAGAAATTATAAGAAAGATACTTGAGAAGCAGCATGGTCTGTTCCTTAGCATGATTCTGAGGACAGAATCCTTTTAAGGGGGGAAGAATGTAACGCTCGGGAAATATTATGTAATTATCGAATTATTACATAAATAAAATATGTAATGATTCTGTCAGCTATGTGTTGCTGTATTATCAATTTTCTGTGATTTGTTGGACGCAAGGATTAATTTGATAATTAATTATCGAGCTATATGTATTTAATTCATTTTAAAGTGAATTTATTGAATATTTATTCCTAAAAATGCTAAATTTGCTTCTAAAATTATTTATATTGTTCTATAATTTCATTTATTATTTTTAGGGATTTATAAAATTTAGAAATCAATATTTTATTCATTATTTAATTTTAAAATGATTTTATGACTCCATTTAATTGTAAAATACGGGTCGGTTGCGCGTTCCACAAAACAATATAAAATTTTTGAAAATTTGATATTATTAATTTTGAATAATTCCCAGATTCTTGAAATTACTTTTGTAAATTTTCAGATTACAATTATCTGTGAATTATTCGTTAAAATGTTAAAATTTCGGTGCACATTCAGGTTATCGGGAAACAATTAAATTAGATAACCATTTATCTCCCCCAAATATTTATTTCTCCCTCGTCTCTTGTTCTGAACCGCCTCTCATCTCTCTCTTCTTGATCTCACCCTTCTCTCTCTCTCGTGTCTCTCTATGTAGTCTCTCTCTCGTTTCCTCCTCCCCTGCATGTCTCTATTTCTTTTTCTTCTCCCCTGTCTCGCTTTTGCTCCATCTCATAATTTCTGGTGAGTTTAGCCGGTTGTTTTCGGCGGTTCTTCTAGTATTGCCCTGTTTTGCCCCTGTTTTATTCCCGATGCCGCCCTAATTTTCTTTCCCGGCCGCCGCCGTATTTCCCATCGGCGAGGTGGCCTGTGTACGTGACCTATTGTGTGTGTCTGTATATCGATTGTGTGTGTATATCGATTGTATGTGTGTATCGACTGGGTGTGTGTGCTGGGTGTTTGGGTGTGTGAGTGTGACGCGTGTGAGTTGGTGGTGGCGCGTGTGCTGCTGGTTTTGGTTGCCTGATTCTGTGTCCTCGAATGAAATTTTCATTTATTAATTTATTTTATTTAATTTCTGCAGAAATTGTTTGATGGCCATTCGTGAAATAAAAATATTTATGCGGGAATAATTATAAAATTATCGGTGAAATTTACGTAGGATGCCCGATATAATGGGAACCCGTAAATTTTACCGCCGTCGGCAATGAGCCTCGGCGAGCCGACGGTGGACTATGATGACGCAGTTCTGAGTCCTACGAATAAAAATATGAACAAAAATAATTAATAACTGAATTGTATTGGTGATTGGGATTGGCGTATGGATTGTGAATTGGATGATTGGTTGTTGTTATGTTGTGATTGACGTCGATTTAATCTCGATAGGTAGACCGATAAACAAAGGAGGCGCTGCCCGATTTTCGGGAAATTAATTCCGAAATATCGGGAACGTAACCTATAATTATCGGAAACGTCAAATAATCATATACAATTATATTATATGAACTGGACTGCGATTGAGACAAGATAATTTATAAATAATCGATTACCCTGTTTTTGAAAACGACGAGTATACGTATTTTCTGAAAATGAATACCGAACCGAATTTCGAAGATGTGAACCATAACTGCTATGTGTATTTCGATAATACATATAAATATGAATTCAGTTATGAAATCGTATGGGTAAAATAGGATGACAATTTGATGTAAGTTTAAGCGATTATCTGAATTAGGATATTTCAACCCTGTAGGTTTTAGACGGAAGACCCAAGATGTGACGTTGGACTAGGAATGATCTAGTGATTAGACGTTGGGATTAATGAAGTTCCAATCGAAGAACCTGAGTGTCGGGATCGTATCCAGAATCGAATAGTAGTTTGTCAATAAAGCCGAACGATCAAAGTCGAACTAAAGTCAATAACGGTTAAAGCTTATTGAGGCAAGTACCCCTGACTTCACTTATTGTTCAAGTGATATTTATTTCGAATCATAGTATGCAAGTATTCCTAACCTTTCTCCTTAAATACTGCAAACATTTATTCGCTCCTATTCTAAGTTCAGAATAGTTAACTGTTTTATATTCGCTGCAATTACTCTTATTATGCCAGTTCTTTTAATTATTGTTCCTATAATTCGATTGCTCTCTTGAGCAAATACCCATTCGTTCGGGTTAATTGTGAACCCTAATTTGGGATGTGTTGAAATCAAAATGATTTGATATCAAAATACTCCACGGACTGGATAGTTACTATATATATATATAAGGACCAGTAATGAGCTGGATCCTATGGGCCGGAGATGGACCGGACCCTTTAGGCCATAGTTGCCTGGGTACCCCATATGTTGGTTGGGTCTATGCAGTTGGGTATAGATCCGCACTATCTCCTGACTGATCAGCAGGTTATAGTGCATATGTTGGTTTCTAGTGTTCAGTCCAATTTATTGTTGTTCGCCATTAATGGCATTCCCTCTTGAAATAAAATGTGATTATGGGTTAAAGTTATTCTTTCTTAGCCCTCAATTTCGGGAAATTACAGTGTTTCTAAATATATTCGAGATTCAGATTGTTGCTGCAGCATTAGTTGCTCAGTGATAATTAGAATCTTGAATGAATTGAGATCTTCTTAATTATTCAACCCGTCCTTATCAGGCTGGTTTAGCAGGCTAAGTCTATGGAAACTTAGTCGATAATGATGGATACTGAATAGTTAGGAATTTCTTGAACGTCGTTTTATGAATAGTTATTGCATCCATTGCTCAATTATGAGATGATACCAGAAGCTATTTGGAAAACACGCGATCTCTAAAGTTCTTACAAAAATGTCATTATGTCCTAAGTGATTCATAGCAATGCAAATCAAATTGATTTTAAGATAACGAGATATATCCTTCAAATGATTTCGTGTTTCACCCTTCAAAATATTTCAGAGATTTTGTCTGGAAGTTTTCTTTAAAATTAATATTTGAAACTCAAATTATATACTTGCTGGGCATTTTTGGCTCACTCTTGCTTTGTCAATTCTTATTTCTGCCAGAAACAGATAAGGACTAAAGTGAATAGCTTTGATAGACAGCAGAAGTTAGAGAAGTTTCCGTTGCGAGAGGTTGAAGGTGTTAGAAGAATGTGACAAGAGCATTAGTTCAAAGGTATATATACTTGTATTATAGTTGAAGTGAGTTGTAGAAGGTTAGATTCTTGTTTCATACAATAACCTGTAAAAGATCCGGACTCAAGGGGTTATTTATTTATTTCTTTACTTTATGTAATAATGGTTTAGTAACACCAAATCTTGACCCCGGATTTGGGGTGTTACACTAACCACTATTGATTTAAATGATAGTCAATATAAGGATACTGTTGAAAAGATGAGTGTAGAGATGTTTCATATACACACAAGTATGGTGGCAGCTACAGAGGAAGTGAGTAGGCTGTCAAAAGCTAATGAGAAGCTTGAAGTTGAGAAGCAAGATTTGGAACTGCAGCTTGTTGAGCTTGAAACTGCCAAACAGGAAAATGAATATCTAAAGAACAAGATGAAGTGTGCTAGTCAAATTGAAATTGTGTCGAGGGAAAAGATAGAAAAGAATAAAGTAAAGTTGAAGTCTTTCAGGAATGTTTCTCAGTTAGTTGGGCAATACCATGAGAAGAACAAGCCATGTGGTAATATAGTCATTGGTCTTGATTATGATGCCTTAAACAGCAACAAGAAGAATGAAGGTGACAAGAGTTGTAAATGAAAATGTCCCGGCTATGCTGAGAAAGGTTGATTCACCTTTATTCAAGGCATGTGAAGTAAATTTCAGTGAAGAGGAGTTGGTCATTAAGCCAGAACTTCCAGATGAAGATAAAGAAATGAAAAATGAGGAAACCTCTCCTGTTGCTAAAAGAAAGAAGAAGCCCATGGTTAACCAAGCCCCTAAGACACCTGTCAAGGAAGTCAAGACTACGAATACATAAAGGAAGAAAAAGAACAGAAATGGCAAGATAAGAGTAAACAAGAGCAACAACTTTGCATTTGTTGCAGATGCCCCCAGAAAACAATGTCAGAAATGTGGCTTAACAAATTATATAACTTACATTTACAAAAAGGATATTAGCAAGCCAAAAGTGGGAGCCTGCAAGTACAGTGAAGCAAATACAGAAGACCCTTACTCCTTTTGTGATAAATTTGACTGCATACCTTGCAACATGAAAGTGATGACAAGTTGTCATAAACTGAGAGTAGATTTGAAATATGTTAATTTTGAATCTATGGAAAAAAAAGGAAAATATAAAACAATTTGTTCACATTTTTCATTTTGAATCAACACATTCTAATTCTGCAAATTCTATCAGCAACAAGAAAGTACCCAATACTGCTTGGATAAACACACTTAATCCTCATTGTGTGTAGGGAAAAATGAAGAGAGTCATATGGATCATAGATAGTGGTTGCTCAAGGCATATGAAAGGTGATAAAAGCCTGATATCGTAGTTTGAGGAGAAGGTTGGCCCATTAGTGACTTTTGGAGACAATAGCAAAGGTTTCACAATGGGATATGGCAAGTTAATTTCTGGAAATATTGTCATTAAAGATGTAGCACTAGTAGCTGGTTTAAAAGTGAATCTTCTAAGTGTCAGTCAATTCATAGATAGAGGATTCAATGTTTCATTTGACAAAGGAGAATGCTTAATCACAGCAAAAAGACCGGTGAAGTTGCTCTGAAAGGAGCAAGAAAGGGAAGCCTGTTTGTTGCACATTTACACTCAGCAAATAAGGAAGGAATTTGTTGCTTCTACACCAAGGCATCTGTGGAGCAAAGCAAGCTATGGCACAAAAAGCTCTCTCACCTGAATTACAAGGCAATCAACACCCTGGTGAAAAAGGAGTTAGTGAGAGACATGTCAAATCTGGAGTTTGCTCAAAATGAAGTTTGTGAGGCTTGTTAAAAAGGTAAAATGAAGAAGTCAAGTCACAAGATTACAACTTTGAATTCCATAAGTGCACCTTTGCAACTTATCCACATGGACTTATTTGGACCAGTTAATGTCTTATGCATTTGTGATGGTGGATGATTACTCAAGATACACATGGGTAGAATTTATGCATCTTAAGGATGAAACTCCACACATCATAATTAAAAACATCAAGAGGATTGAGAAGCAGGCTGAAGATCATAATTGTGTGAATAGATTGAGGAGTGACAATGGCACAGAATTCATAAATGCAACTTTAACGGGCATTACTGCCGACAAGTTTTTGGGAAGAAGCTGTCAACACTGCATACTATACTCAAAACAGATATCTTATTAACAAGAATATTGGAAAATCACCCCACTCAATCTTATCTAAAAGGAAGCAGACAATGAAGCATCTTCATGTGTTTGGTAGCAATTGTTATATTTTAAAAGACAACTCTGAATATGTGGGAAAATTTGACTCTAAGGTTTTAGAAACAATTTTTTTGGGATATTCATTGGAGAGAACTTCCTACAAAGTCTATGTTCTTGAACAAAAGAAAATTATGGAAAGCATATATATGACTTTTGATGATGACAAGTGTCCAGGCATGGAATGCCTTGATGATAATGAAGCTGAGGCCCTTAAATTTGAAAATATCAACATTGATAGTGATTCTGAAGATGAAACTGAAGTCAACTCAAGCAATAGAATAGATGAAGAGTCAACGGAACAAGTGAATTATGAGAATAGAAGCTCATCTCAAACACCTAAATTTGATAGCACAAACTCAGGGAAGAAAGAGGAGAAAGTTCTGCAAGTCATGCCAATGATGAAAAAGATGCAGAAAACTCAAGTCAACAAACTCAAACCAGGAAATGGGATAGGAGTCACACAAGCAAAGCAAATATTGGTGATCCAAATGCTGGAGTGAGGACTAGAAGTAAAACTGCTAATGAATGTCTACATGCATTCTTTCTTTCACAAGTTGAGCCTAAGAAAATTGAGGAAGCTCTACTTGATCCTGATTAGATATCTGCTAAATCAGACTAAGGAACTAAATCAGTTTGAAAGGAACAAAATTTGGAAGTTGGTTCCTGCATCAAAGAACAAAATTGTAATTGGAACAAAGTGGGTGTTCAGGAGCAAAATGGATGAAAATGGACTTGTCACCAGAAATAAAGCAAGGTTGGTTGCAAAATATGTTGGGTTTCGAGCACATAAATGCAACGGAAACAGTAATTAAAAACGTAAAAAAAATGAGAATTTTCTCGTAGATCAGATTGTTTACCTTAAGAAACTTTACAAATTGGTTGACTAATGGAGATCCTAAGATTGTTAATCACCACGCACCCCGCTCTCGCGATCTACGCTTTATCGGTATCCACACGAATTCTTAAAATCAAGGATTAGTTGTGTACTAGCACAATCTCGTTTCTTCTTGCCCTCTCCATCTTCTCTCTTGGTGGCTAGGGATTTAGTAAAAGTCTTGCCCACAAAATCAGCCACACAAGAGATATTATATAGAGAGTAGAAAAAGAATTATAACTCTTAACTAATTAGGTGTTATTATTAATCAAAATTCCTATTTGTATAATAATTAAGTCACACTTAATTATTTAACAACTGAATTTCATAATTGATATTTATAAATTCGAATATCATTATTTATCTAATTAATTAAGTCATACTTAATTAATTGGCATTTTTACAAATTTTATGTTTGTACTATACAAGAAATACATATCAATTAGCCATTTTCATACACATATAAGTTTATATTGCATTAATTAATGCTCACACAAACTATCTCTTTCTCTCTCTCTCCCTCCTATATATATATATATATATTGTAGAACACCGGAGAACACTTCATTCTACTTTAATTTAATTTAAATCTCATTTAAATTAAATAATCCTTCAAGCATTCTTTGCGTGTGACCGTATAGATTATTATTACGTTGGCAATGAATATTAATCTAATATAAAATTGTAAACAATTAGCGGCATCTAGTAATACATCATTGCTACCCAAGTAATAATAATTGAATCGGTGATCGATTAAACCTTTCGTGAATAATGTACAATGTAATAATCCCTTTAACCACATATTATAGATTAAACTAGAGGCATGTAATGTGTCATCCTCATCAATGTTTAATCCAGGTTTTCTTGATCAATGAGTAGACTATCATATCAAATCAACATTTGAGCATGACCACGCATTTCATAATCTAGCTCACATAAGAGGCCAATAATATCACTCCTAAAATAGGAGGGTCAAATCCCATCTAGATCATTCATATTTCTCATACGATTCATAATATACCTAATCTCCACTTTTATCATTACCTGGTCAAAGATAAATTTTAATGGAATCAATGTATATTAATTCTCGTATAGAAATATAATGACTTCAGGTCTAAAGACCATTACATCATTATCACTCTTAGAATTACTTATGACACAATAGACATGTAGAATCTCACATCGGGCCAGTCCAGCACCATGTACATTTACATATGCCTGTGTTTTTTAATTTAGTATCATTATACCTATTATCAATGAGATGTGATCATCAGTCAACAAACACATCAGTCTTAATGCATTTTTATTGTCCTTTAATAATATTACTCGACTAGGGACCTTTAGGAATATTAACATTATTCTCATAATCTCATTTCTAAGTCATGTACTTAAAGATATAGAATTGCATGTCAAATTCCAAGGAAATTTATAAATCTAACATTTATATCGCAGTAAATTAAGAATTAATAAATTATAAATGGAATAATCGATAGAACATAAACATTAATAATCCAAATATCTTAAGCTAAAACATCATAGTGTTGTCTATAGGGCACAAACACTAACAAAATGCTACTCACAAGAGGAAGGAATTGATTATCATGAAACTTTTTCTCCAATTGCAAGACTTGAAGCAATAAGGATCTTTCTTGCATTTGCCGCACATTCAAATTTTAAAGTATATCAAATGGATGTAAAGAGTGTTTTACTTAATGGTGAGTTGGAAGAAGAAGTTTATGTGCAACAGCCACCTGGCTTTGAAGATCCATAATTTCCAAACTTTGTGTACAAATTACTTAAGGCTCTCTATGGACTAACGCAAGCACCTAGAGCTTGGTATGACACACTGTCAGAATTTGTGCTTAAATATGGATTCACTAGAGGTATAATTAACAAGAAACAAAGCAAGGTTGGTTGTAAAAGGCTAGTCACGGGAAGAAGAAATTGATTATGATGAAACTTTTGCTCCAGTTGTAAGACTTAAAGCAATAAGAATCTTTCTTGCATTTGCTGCACATTCAAACTTTAAATTGTATCAAATGGATATAAAGAGTGCATTCCTAAATGGTGAGATAGAATAAGAAGTTTATGTACAACAGCCACCTGGCTTTGAAGATCCTGAATTTCCAGATTTTGTCTATTAACTTTTAAAGGCTCTCTATAGATTAAAGCAAGCACCTAGAGCATGGTATGACACACTGTCAGAATTTTTAATTAAACATGGATTCACTAGAGGAACTATTGATAAGACTCTCTTCTACAAGCAACATGGTGGTGATATGGTCCTAGTTCAGATCTATGTGGATGATATCATTTTTGGCTCTACTAATGAAAATCTATGTCAAAGATTCTCAAAACTCATGCAGAGTGAATATGAAATGAGTATGATGAGAGAGTTAAGTTACTTTCTTGGACTTCAAGTCAGTCAAAGAAGTCATGGAAACTTCATCAGCCAAACCAAGTATGCTAAAGATCTATTGAAGAAGTTTGGTATGGTTGATTGTTCACCTGCATCAACACCTGTGTCTACAGCTATAAAGTTGGATGAAGATAAGAAAGGAAAAAGTGTAGACATTTTGAGTTATAGAGGAATGATTGGATCTTTGTTATATTTGATTGTCAGTAGACCAGACATTATGTTTGTAGCATGTCTGTGTGCAAGATTTCAAGCCAATCCAAAAGAATCATATTTGATGGTTGTGAAGAGAATTTTCAGATACTTAATGGGGACTCCAAACTTGGGATTATGGTATCCTAAGGGAACAGGATTTGAAGCTGTTGGATACACAGATGCAAATTTTTCTGGATGCAGGGATAACAGAAAAAGCACCAGTGGAAGCTGTCAATTTCTTGGAAAAAGACTTGTATCCTGGTATAGCAAGAAACCACGATATGTGTCAACTTTCACAACTGAGGCTGAATACATAGCTGCTGGAAGTTGTTGTACTCAAGTGCTTTGGATTAGAAATTAGTTAATGGACTATGGCCTAGTGTTACACAAAATTCCAATTATGTGTGACAATACTAGTGCTACATCTATTGTGGCTAATCCAGTTAATCATTCTAGAATAAAGCACATTGATGTAATGTACCATTTTATTAGAGAACATGCTGCAAATGGTACCATTGAGCTCATTTTTGTTCCAACAGAAAAACAATTAACTGATATTTTTACTAAACCTTTGGATGAAGTTACTTTCACTAGACTTGTAGGTGAAATTGGAATGTTAAATTCTTCATCCTAAAGGCAAGAAACCATCTAATGTGTTGCAGCAGATTGATTTCTAATAAATCAAAATTAATTTGATTTAATTGGAAATTAACTGGAATATGAGTTATAAATATTTCAGAAGTCTCAGTCTATTTATTTTTCAAAATTCAAAATTCAACTTGGAATTTTTCAATTCTGAGAAAACTGTTTAAATGTTAATTTACATTTTCAATAGGTGAAATTAGTGTAAGACAGATTGAAAAAAACAAAAGTATATAGAAAACTGAGTTCTCGATAAGTCTAATTGACTTCTCGACAAGTCATTTTGAGACTTCTCGAGTGAGTTCTCGATAAGTCATTTCTCTGACTTCTCGAAGGACTTCTCAACAAGCATTATTAGGACTTCTCGATAAGTCATTGTAGAGATCTCGATAAGTGATAATTCAAAGAGTTCTCTATAAGTATAAATTTTAGACTTATAAACAACAATGAACTGAGATAATTTATTTTAATAAATTATTTTGGTAAAATACTTTTGATATAATTATTCTGATATTAATTTGATTTATTTGAATAAAAATTGGAAAAATTCAGTCCATTAAGGACAAACTAGATATTTATTTGACATCTCGATAAGTCATTTTCTAGTTCTCGATAAGAGTCAGGACAATGACATATTGATATGTATCTATTATCACAATATGACTTCTCGATAAGCAAATTCCAAACATTTATCTTTGAGTTCTCGATAAATCATTTACCTTTTACTATAAACACCCAGACATCTCGACATACACCTCTTTACGCCTTTGAGATCTCTAAGTGACCTAAATTCTCTAAATCCAAACTGTTTTCTCTCATTTCAAACTCTTTCTCTCTATTTTTTGTTACCCACTCAAATTTAAACACTTCAAATGGCATCAAACACAGTTACACCTTTTATCCCGAAGGAGGGCACCAACTATCTTGCATTTATATATGCAAACCAAGCTCCTGATAGCTTCAAGAGCTTTGTGAAGTTTCTTTCTGAAACGTACTTTGCAGGTGCTCTAACTGCAAATCCAATACTGTACTTGGATATTTTAGGGAGTTCTCGTACACAGTTGTGGTGAGGACAGTGGTGCAAGAGAACCAAGCCATGTCCATGGTGGTTAACTACTCCATTTTAGGCCAACAGGTGGAGTTATATGAAAATTATATGAATGTAGCTTTTAAGATTCCTACTGACAACTTGGTGGAGGTGCCTACTCAATAAGAATTGGCTGAATTCATGGACTTCATCAATTACAGTGAAAGGATCAACCTAGCCAATCTGAACAAGAAGAATTTGAGGAAGGATTGGTCATTCCTGTTTGACTCCATTATGAGAGATTTCACATGCAGAAAGACAGGGTATGATAACATTACAAGTGTCATCCAGAAGTCGGTATTCTCCATGGCTTACAACAGACACATCAATGTGGGGATGCTGATTCTGCAGGAACTTAGCACAAGGCTAACTATGCCTTTGTCTTCAAGAGGTAAGGAAATCTTCTTTCCTAGATTTATAATGTTTACTTTAAACCATAAAGTTCAAGACATTCATTTACTTAATGGTATATATAGAAATAAAATAGGCAACTATAAAGAAGTGTCCAAAATTCTATTTGGCTCACTCATTGCAAAGAACAAGGTACCTTTAAGTCTTAGAATCACTCCATTTATATTGGAGAGATTCAAGACTTATCCTTACCCTATGCCTGGCATGAGGTCTACAATCACAATTAGTACAGTAATGGCTCCTCTACCTATGAAAGAACAAACACAGGAACACCAATAGGGGCCTTCCCAAACTGAGACCTCTCTTTCATTACCCATAGAAGCTAGGAAATCAACCACTTCATCCTCTCAAAAGGGTGAAGTGAGTAAAAAGAAGAGAAAGAAGGCAACCCTAACTATTATTAATGAGAGGGGTGAGGATCAAACACAACCTGAGTCAATCTTGGTCAAGAAACCAAAGAAGGCAAAGTAAACTGAGTTGACCACTCATTTGGCTACCTCTGCATCCTCTCAAAAGGATGTAGTTGTAAAAGAGGGCATAAAATAGACTCTAGGGGCATCCTCTCAATAGGGTGTCTCTATTGAAAAGAGCACCCTCCCTAGTGCACCCTGTAAAGAGTCTGCACCAATACTTGAACACATTCAAGTGTATGAAATAAGAAATAAGGATGGAACACACACAGAGAGCACATCTTTTGAAGATCCCTCTTCTATTCAGGGGGAGCTGCCAACACTCAATCCTGAAATTACTGATCTTATATCTAAAATTTCTTCTTCATACAATAAAACACTTGAATTTGATTCTCAAGTGTTGCTAAAATCAAGTGACATGGTTCAAGAAACTATGATCACCACCCAGGAACCACATTTAGTTGGTGAGAGGCTACACTCTGGGGTAGACCTTGATGACATCAACATAAACACAGGGGTTTCATCAGTTTTTACTGAAGATCATGTGGTAGTTTCCCAAGCACCTTCATGTGCTAAACAATCTTCACAGACTGATAGGTTTGAGGGTAGTACTGCTGAGGGGGAGCTATCTAAATCCTCTCTAATTCAATTGGAGGTTCCTCATGAAGGAATAACTCCCATCACAACCCTAGTTGAGATTGTCTTAACAATTGAAGCTAGGAGTTTAATTGCCAATGAGCCTGTTATAGGGGAGGCAAGTCAGGTACATTCAAGTGCTAGCTCTTTGCAAGAAGAGCAAGGGTTTGAGGCCATGGTACATGGCAGTAACCTGGTCAAATCCCCTCCAATTCAATTGGAGGTTCCCACAAGTGGTGAACAACACACTATCACAACCACAGTTCCAACTGTGAGTCAAAATTTGGCATCTGTCACAGGTAATATTACTGAACCTCAACCATCTACCTCAACCATCTACCTCAACTCAAACAGACATACCTTCTACATCAAACTTTTCTCAACAACCCTCACACTTAATTTCCCAGTTATTACATGATACTCAGGCTCAACCAATCACCATGAATGACCTTCTGGTAGATCAACTCTCTGGACTTGCCAATGTCACATAACAGCTTCTTAGAATAGACATGTCCAATCAGGACTATCAAGCAATCTTATTGTCTTACAAAATAGATGTTGAAGAGCAGCAGCAAAAGATTGTAAATGAAGCTGAGCAAGATGGCAATGTGGATGTTTGGTTGGACAAAGATTTTAGTATAGAGATGGATGAGGTTTTGGCTAGGTTTATGGAGGAGTATATAACCATCTTGGGAAGTAATGCCAAAACCCTCACTCCACAGGAAGTATATGATGTTGTGACAGAAGTCTACAAAGCTCAACTTAAAGCTTTTCATCTCATGAGCAAAGCACTCCAACAGACTCTAGACATCCTTCACAGACTGATAGGTTTGAGGGTAGTACTGCTGAGGGGGAGCTATCTAAATCCTCTCCAATTCAATTGGAGGTTCCTCATGTAGGAATAACTCCCATCACAACCCTAGTTGAGATTGTCTTAACAATTGAAGCTAGGAGTTTAATTGCCAATGAGCCTGTTATAGGGGAGGCAAGTCAGGTACATTCAAGTGCTAGCTCTTTGCAAGAAGAGCAAGGGTTTGAGGCCATGGTACATGGCAGTAACCTGGTCAAATCCCCTCCAATTCAATTGGAGGTTCCCACAAGTGGTGAACAACACACTATCACAACCACAGTTCCAACTGTGAGTCAAAATTTGGCATCTGTCACAGGTAATATTACTGAACCTCAACCATCTACCTCAACTCAAACAGACATACCTTCTACATCAAACTTTTCTCAACAACCCTCACACTTAATTTCCCAGTTATTACATGATACTCAGGCTCAACCAATCACCATGAATGACCTTCTGGTAGATCAACTCTCTGGACTTGCCAATGTCACATAACAGCTTCTTAGAACAGACATGTCCAATCAGGACTATCAAGCAATCTTATTGTCTTACAAAATAGATGTTGAAGAGCAGCAGCAAAAGATTGTAAATGAAGCTGAGCAAGATGGCAATGTGGATGTTTGGTTGGACAAAGATTTTAGTATAGAGATGGATGAGGTTTTGGCTAGGTTTAGGGAGGAGTATATAACCATCTTGGGAAGTAATGCCAAAACCCTCACTCCACAGGAAGTATATGATGTTGTGACAGAAGTCTACAAAGCTCAACTTAAAGCTTTTCATCTCATGAGCAAAGCACTCCAACAGACTCTAGACATCCATCAAGATAAGATAAGAAGGTTGGTGAAAGACAAGCTTTATGACCTTGTCCTAACTCAAGTTCAGATGAAGAACAAGTTCAAACATTTCCCGACCAAATGGCAAGGTTTGACATGACCAGCATGGAGCAAAGCATCAAGAATCTCATACAATCATTCGTAGCTTTGCATGAAGTTGTCCAGAATCATATCACCAATAACAATGACACAAGGGTCAAACTGGATCAACTTCACCAAGCTAGATATGAACCATCTGCTATGTTAATGCAAGGGATCAAGGAGTTAGTTCAAGCTACTTTTGGTGCTCCTATTTCTTCAAGTTCTCAATAACCTCCTTGTACATCAACAAATCTCCAAATTCAATCTCTACAACAGCAATCAACTCTCCACGCCGCAAATGACTCATTTATAGCTCAGGTTAATGCTCTCACTTCTCCAGTGCAGATTCAACAGAATGACATCAGGACCCTGGTAGACTCCCACAAACATCTCCAAATACAGAATTCAGTTTCTTTGGGAGCTATCATGGGTGCCTTGAATGTTCCTTTACCTACTCTTCCTAAAGCTGTGAGGCCAGAAATTCCAAATCCACTACTCCTTCCTACCAACAAGACTAAGGGGAGATAGAAGTTAGGATTAAACAGTTCAAGGAAGCTGATAAATCTTCACAATCTCAAGAGGCTGGAAAATCCACTACTCACTCTAGTCAAAGTTCTATGCAATTAAAACTCTCACAAAGTGTCAGTAAAGACAGACTCCAGAAAGTTGTAGAAGGACATTGTCAAGATAAGGAGTTTAATGAGCTAGTGGAAGTTCTAAGAATCTCTCAAGACAATAACTACATTACTTACAAGAGAGCTTAGGCCAATAACATCAATTTCTTAAGTGTGGTAATAGTGAAAGTTGACAAATTTTTGGAAAAGGGATAGTAGCCAATGTCAATGATTGTGGTTTGGACAGATGTCTGCAGGTATCTCTCTCAAATTTACAAAGAATGAGAGCATCTGAGCTGAATATAATAATTGACAGAGTAAATCCAGTATTTCCAGAGGACACCCAATTGCTCAAAGAACTCAAGCAAGCTCAGATAGCTACTTTTTCTGAAGCCTATCTATATCCAAGTAAAGGGGTGGCCTACATTTGTCCATAAACTAAACAGTGCAGATACTTCACAGTACCCAAAAACTATGTAAGGGCAAATACAAGATTAATAATGATATTAGAGATTGATCTGAAGAAAAAGAACTTCAAAATAGCTGAAAATATGGAAATGATTAGTTAGCTGAGGAGATATCTACAGAATACAGAGACCATGTTGCCACCTACACAATTCAATTCAAAAGATGAAAGGATGATGATGAGCAGAAGCATGATGAGCAAAAACCTTCTAGCTCAAATCCAAGTCACTCTACCGGCATCAAAGTAGAAGATAAGAAGAGAGATGAGAAGAAGAGGGATGACAAGAAAAGGGGAGATGAAAGAAGAAGGAAGAAGAAGGAAGATGGTGAAGGCACCAAGAAAAATGTCCTACCAATCAAAATCCAACAAACTCAAACCTCTAAGCCTGCAAACTCAAACACTCAACCACCTTTGACTTCTAAGCTCAAACTCATGTACAAACAAACTACAAATACTCTTCTTAAAATACCAATCACCTCTAGCCAAACAACCCTAAAGAAAATTTCAAACCTACCTTCACTTAAGCCACCAATCAAAACTTATTTTAAAACTATTGGGAGAAAACCTAAGAAGCTGCAAGTTGAAGAGTGGGCTATCTGGAACTGCTTTGATCAGACTAATTTTCTACCATTAAATTGGTGCATCGCACATGATGACTACTTTCAATAATTAGCTGAAGAAATAGTTAAAGTTTGGGTTGTGTCATTGAGAGGAGCCATGATCTACTATCAAGATGGCTCATTTGCTCTACTTAACAGGGGATTGATGGACACATTCTCAACCACAGAAATTAAGAGGGTGATTAGCTTAATGAAGGATAAGGACACAAGTAAAAGGGCATGGAGGGTTGTGATGTGTGTATGATTAATAGTAAGAGAAGAAAGAAGAGCAAAAGAAAAAGCTGAAAGAGAGGAAGGGAAAGGAAATATGTAGAAGAAATAAAATAATTTGAGCAAAGATCTAATGAACTCAAGGCAAATGGGCTGAGCGGGATATCTAAAGATGGACATTTTCTAAACATACAAGTTGGAAGATTCCCAAGATTCAGAGTAAATTACTTGAACAGTTATTCATTGGATGATTGGCTCAAGCTTGTGGAAGCTCTAAAGGGGACATAAATCATAGAGGAACTTTAAGTTCTTGTAAATCTAAAGGACCTCATTAGAAGAAAAAAAATCAGGCTATGAGAATTTTGTCTGATGAATATACTTATTGAAGTCATGTAATCACTCAGTGTATAAAAGCTGTATTTATTAATCTGTCAAGTTATGTGTATTTATTTATTTTGTAACTTGGGGTTAGTCTTGTTACCAGACATGAATTTTTGATAAGAAATCTTCTCACAAATTGGGGGAGATTGTCGTGCAAGACATGCATGTACTATAACAAGACTAAGTCATATTGACACCGCTAAGATTCAGTTGTATGATAGTCTAAATCTGTGTTTTGTATTGTATTACTTGAGTCTGTAAAAATGTTAAAGATCATACTGGAGTATTATTCTGTGAACAGTCTCAAGCCTAAGAATAAACTCTGGAAGAAGATCAACAAGATCATGCCTCAGAGAAAAGGTGAAAAAGCTTGAAGTTGAATAAATCTGTTTTATGAAAAATGTTCTAAGTCAAGATATTTACAAGTCACAAATCAAGTCATATAGAGAAGTCATTCGAGAACTCCAGAATGACTTATCGAGAAATCCAAAATGGCTTATAGAAAAGTCTCAGAGATATCGACAAGTCAAATGAAGACAAGAAGATTGGAGATATCGACAAGTCATTTCTGCATATAGATAACTCAGAGATATCGACAAGTCAAAATGAAGATATGAAGATTGGAGATATCGACAAGTCAATTTTTCACTAGAGATCTCAGAGATATCGACAAGTCAAAATACATATAGAGACCTTAGAGATATCGACAAGCCATTTCTACATGCAGAGATTTGGAGACCTCGACAAGCCAAGTTCACTTAAAGAGAACTTAGAGATCTCGACAAGTCAAAGACACTTATAGAAAACTCAGAGACCTCGACAAGCCAAATTCACTTATAGAGAACTCAGAGACCTTTACAATTCAAAACACTTATAGAGAACTCAGAGATCTCGATAAGCCATTATACTTATCAAGATGTCAGTTCTCTATACATCAAACTGGAGATCTCGATATGAACCTCAAGTACAGAATGCAGACAAGTTAAAGATTCAAGATTATTGTGACGCCCTCAATCTCGGGGTTAGGAAATGAGGACCCACACAACAATAAACTATCATAAAATATGCAGAAACCCCGATTAACTACTTACAGGATCAAACAGGATAAAGTTTGAGACAAGATTACAATTACCAACCATAATATATAAATTACAACCTAAAATTAAACCAAATTTACATAATCGATTCTGACTTGGAACCGACAGATAACCCATTGTATCCTTACAACTTTTCGACTAAGCGCTTGCTCACACATAACCTGTACTACCTGCTCTGGCATCTGGAAGCCTACAACACGGTAGGGACCACCAGGTACGCTCTTACAAGCAGTACACCTAAGTCTGGCCATCCTCTTGCTTAACTGCCATGGTTAGAATAAAGCAAAACATATGAGTATAAAACTCAGCAAGTAACTATATGATAGTTCTACGATACAATATCCACAATATACCATTACTGTTTTTAAGGCATTCTACTTTAACAACTCTAGGTGGAAGATTTCTGTCTTTGGGCTTTGAAAGGGTTATGAAGAAAGATTTGAGATTTCAGGATTCATAGCTCAAGATAGGTTGAAAGTCGACATTCATCATAAATCATTAACAGGATCTCAAAGGATCTTTCAAGTGGAAAGTAAGAATCAATTATATGATTGATAAGAATATTAAAATAAGAATCAGGGTTCACAAACTGTATGCTACTCAATATCACATTCAACTCTCTTTTCAGAACATTATAAGCCATTTCATTTTCAAAGAATCAATTACTGAATAAGGAATTCAATTTCTCTTTAAATGATATGAAACCCTTGATTGGACTACTTTAACTTTGAATTCATAATAATGATACAGGTGATCATCCCGTACCGACCTCCATTTGGTCTTTAAGGTACCTATGGCATAATTTTAGCCTTAAATTGGACTAGCCCCGCTAGCCTCTTATATGACTGGACTAGTCCCACTAGTCTCTTACGTCTCAATCCAATCCATCAGGAATTCATTTGGAAAACCTTGTGTTGAAAAAGAAAGGTTTTTACTAAGTTCATTTTATCATTACCGAGAATATGAAATCATTCAGACTCTTTCAAGTCGAAACTCATTCTTAAGTTCAATTTCAAGGATTCAAAGAAAGTCAATTAAAATCAAAGATAAGCAAAGTTCAATGCTAGGGATCTTGATCAAATAATCACAAGGTATACAAGTTAGGGAATCATAGCGGTTCTAACGATTATCATGGATAAGATTACAAAGGGATGAAGGATTATTGCGCAAGGGGTTTCTAAAGGTTCTTATAGGGTTTATAAGAATTCAAGGTATTAATAGGTGATCAGGATATGAATAAAAAGGGTTTCTATAAGGTTTGAACAATAATCATATAAATAACAGGTTCACAAGGACAATGACAGGATATCTCAAGAATCAATAATAGGTGCACAAGTGCTATAAAAGTTCAATACTCTATCATGGCATGAACAATATCCTCTCTATAAACAATTTACACTAGTAAGCAGGGTTACTTGCCTGAATTCGCTTTCCTGTTTCACAAAGGTTGAACTACTGCCACCTAGTACACTTTTCCCTTTCCTAGCCTGAATGCTTTCACGCTCCGAATCTACAATCCAACAATCAAACCCTAATTAGATTCTCACTCGACGTTCCCAGAACGCTTAACAATTAACCCTTATCGAGAAACCCTAAGAGTATATATATATATACTCACAAAGCACGTTTAAACCAAAACTTGTATACTTTAACCAAATAGTCATTGAATCACATATTATGACGCAAATATGACGCATAGCATATAATCCTTGTATTCAAACTCTATACTCGAGTTATCATATCAATTATATAACCTCATATCAAGATGACTCAATCCTTCCTTTTATATCATTTAAGTCGAACTAAAATAAACAAATAAATCACATAACTCTTGTAAATCTCACATGCCATCACTTGGCAAGGTATTGGAATCAAATCAATAACTTTTATACTTAAAAACCATTCGGCTTTAACACAAAACACAATTAAACATCAAGCAACGACATGCAATTAATAAAATTACATATAAACTTGAGATCAAGCCTTCACTCATCCTTTTACATCATTTTTAGCTCAAATCTTTACATGCAAAAGTATAACTTAACATGCATTTGATATTTATTCCAAAACCAAATCCAATTTATCTCTAAAATCCATTTAATCACAAATTAAAACCTAAACATGGTTGATCATTCATTTGAACACATAGTTCGACTTAATGCCTTAAGAACAAGCAAGAACACTCGAGATTTCCAATAATCAAGACATGCATGCATCATTTGAGATTCTTAAACCACAACTCAATCTATTTATTCAATAATCTCTACAATCAATCAACAATAAACCATTCACATCATCAAAATCAACTTAATAATCAAGAACCACTCAGGTTTCAAGCAAAACAACACATGCAACTTTTAATTCGATTCTTTGAACCATCAATTAATCTAATTTCTCAATATTTTTCTAAAACAATCATCCACAACCATTTAAATCAACAAAAATTAACTTAATAACTTTTGAAATAAAATTCCATTCGGTTTTAAGTAAAACACCACATGCAAACACAGAAAGTTAGTTTAAGGATACTAGAGCTCAGTTTTTAACATCATCACTCACCACCGGTTCACCGGAGTTCATCACCGGTGGCGGTAACTTCACGGTGGTGACCTCACTCGGGGGTTTCAAACCTTCAACCACCAATTTTTATAACAAATACACACATGCAAGCACATATCATCATTCCAAATCATTTAAAAATCAAAACCCTTTTTGTTTTCATGAGAACCGAATCAAAACCACCAAAATCCAACTTTGGATTTTTCAAAAACTTTGGAGATAGAAACATGCATCTATATATCTAGATAGATGAAGCAAAATCTCACATAACCATGGTCTTACAATCGAAAAATGATGAAGAACATGGGAAAGATTGAAGAGAGAGAGAGAGAGAGAGATGAGAGAATGAGAGAAAAAAGAGAGTTCGGGGTGATGAAAAGAAGAAAGGGGGTGGGGTTTATATACTACCAAGGGTAGTTTAGTAATTCGGTAATTACATTTCCAAAACATTCTTTATTCTTTTCCAAAATTGAATTTGATTAGTAATTATCTCTCTCGAAAAAGTGGAATTGATACGAATAATAATTTTACAACGTAAATATCGAAATTAACTTTTCAGACATATTTTTAAAATAATTTTTGAGCGTACGGTTTATTTAATACGGATTTTACAAGATTGCGCTCAAAATAGAATTATAACTCGATAAAATCATTTTAAAATACACTGATCACGAAATAAATTCATCTATCATTTTTATAGAGTCTCTAGGACTATTTTGAAGATAACAAAACAACTTTCACACCTTGAACATACTCGACTAATTTTATAAAAACATTTAAAGGTCCAATAAACCTTACTTTAAATCAAATAAATCCCTTAAAATCATTTAAAAATCAGCAGAGCATATAATCAAGCATATTTCCAAGCAATAGCACATATTCACGTATCACGACTCATAATCAATCACAAATTTTCCTTTTTATTATTATTATTCCCCTTTTCGCGTATCGGGTCGCGTTCTGCTTGACGGCCCGACGCTAAGCGTTTCAATTACGCTTCATAATCAATTCTTTATACCAACTGACATGTCACTAGAATATAATACTTACTTAAACATTTACATTTCACATAACAACATATAGTTCATATTTAAACACTTTAATCCCTTTTAAGACGGGTTCTGTTCTACCTGACGGCCCGACAACACAGCTTATCTCCTAAGCTGACTCATCAAACAGGAACGCGTCACTTTACGTTCCCAGTTACTTATATACAATAAGGATAATTAACCAACAAAATCATTTAATCCCTCTATTAAATCACATAAATTATAATTACACCACAAAATCATACTTTATTCTCTTAATTACATCGCAAATTTCCCAATCGTTACAATTATCAATCAACAAACGATCTAATCACTTAGGGCTCATTTGACAAATCTGAATTGTTTAACCTGAACAGTTAATATTTCTGAATCAATACAATTTCTGAATCGTTAATTGTAATGGTGATTCATGGTTTGATAAATCTGAACCATTACATAATATATAATTCAAGAGGACCAATATGTATAATATTTTTAAAAACATCATGAAAATTTATGCAAGATATATATAATGTCTTTAATGTATTAGAAAAAAGTAAAATTTATAATCAAAATACTCAAATTTAATTCATATAAATAAATAAAAATAATTAAGAAAATATTTGTGATATCTAGTTACAAGTAATCACCCATTCAAAAGAAAAAAAAATTGAATGTAACCAGCCTGACGTAACTTCAACATCAATGGACTGGTTCAGAGAGCAAAAAATGAGTAACTGGTCCAGACACTTCTGGCATCGTCCATCACTTTTAGGAAAGCCAAACAAATGATCAGAATAACAATTTCTCACTCGTCCAGCAAAATTTGATCCATTCAGTTGTTATCAAATGGCCCCTTAGATTGAAAAGTCTACAAAAGCAGCTTGAAGAGTGCAAGATCAAGGGCCAAGAGTAACTTACAAAGGAAGGTCACAGACCTACAAGATTTGCAAGGATTTACTAAGCCATAAATGGAAAGCCTTAGAGATAACTTAAAGTAGGGTTTAATACATCTTATTGCATGTTGTGTAAACCTGTGTTTACTAATCTATAAAGTAAATACTGGTCCTTTTCTTTTAAAATGTAACAAACAGATCTAGATTTTCTTGTACTCTCTCAAGCAAGAAGCTGAGTTATTATATTATTAAGAACCCACGAATTTGTAGCAAGACATACTTAATTTTAATACAAACTTAAGTGAGTTTTGAAAATACTGTGTTTGTTGTACGTGCTTTATTAATTCTATTAAACACAATATCTCTACAAATTAGACTACTTTGTTCACCATATCCAAACAGTTTGAAAAAGCCTAAAAATTAAGAAAACACATTCACCCCCCTGTGTTGCACTCAATATCTAATAATTAGGCCATGCTTTCTGATTTATACAAGTAATATACACATCTAACAAGCCACAAAAATCAACAAACACTCAAAACAAACCAAGCAAGCATCCAACATTTATCTCTCTCTCCCAAGAACACTCCATTCGGTACTAAAGGAAAAGCAAATGGAGGAAATTCAAATCTCAAGCTCTAGCCATAAATTATTTCCAAAATTAATTCTCAAGATTTCATATTATAAAATAAGTTAAAATAAAATTGTCACCCCATTCCTTTGAGTTTATCATAGGAAAATAAAATTTTAAAGATGATGACGAATAGTGACTAAATAGTAATATCAAGTTATTTTGTTGATTTCTTGGTTGGTTAAAGATCTTTAAGCTCATCCAATGATTTATCAAGAATCATCCATCCAAAAGAGACTCTCCAAGAACCCAAGAAAGGTGTAAAAAAATTTCTTTCAAACTTTATTTAGTGAGAACTTTCCAAGAAAAGTGTAGATCTTGGATGTAGGTTAAAGTTGTAGTGATTATATGCTAGTTTGATTGTTGTGGATGAATTAGTTTAATAAAGATGACGTTGATGAACCCAAAATATTGAGTTCTTGAGATAACTAAGTTGTTAGATAATTTATTGTTGAATATTGAGTGATTAGTGATCGATGAGTGTAAATCGGAACCATGGATCGTAACGTTTACGTCGTTATAATGTCTGATTCAAGACGACTAATTTTTCAGCAGAGTTATAGAATAATTAAACTGTGTTTTCTTGAAAAATAAGACTTTTAATTGATAGGTCTTGTCGTAAAGATCGTTTAGGCGCTTGAATCTGTAATATCCAGGACATAGCGTGTAATTATTTTTATCGATAAATGATTATTATGTGATTATTATGTGAATTATTTGACGATTGGTGTTTTTCTCTGGATGTTGATATGTGGTAAAGTATAAGTATGTTAATTTTATTATGACCAGAATAAAATATAGGTAATTACGGTATTTTTCTGGTAATTTTTGGACTGTTATATGATTTTATATTGACTTATGAATTTATTAATTATTTTCTGAATAATTACAAAATTATTTTATAACCCGAAACTCTTCCGAAAACTCCTTCCTAACCTAATCTGATAATTCCGGATATTTTCCGTGTTTTGACTTTTTCGATCCGGATTACGGTTTGACCCGTACGCGGCCCGACGCAAGATTTTCCATACGATAATCATTTCGGTGAATCAATAAAACCCGTACTCTCGAAAGACGGGATAATATTACATTATTTATATATAAAGTGTTTTATAAGAAGCCCGGTTTGGATAATTATCCAATACGGGTATCAAATCGGATCGTTTTTACAGTTACTTAGCGGCTAAGTAACTAATTTAAAGATCCAAAACGAACCAATATTCCATAAATATATATAGCCGTTTTATTAATTCATTTTATTCGTATAATCATAATCGATCAGTAAAAATACAGAAAATACATAAAAAAAAACCCTAAAAATGTTGTGTTCTTCATAATCAAACGCTCAAGCGAAGGCGTTATCGAACTCCGATTCGGGCGTGCAATATATCAAAACGAAGCTCTCAAAAATACCTTTCTGAATCCACCATCTAGTCTGATGCAGAGATCAAGGTGATTTTCTTATTTAATTAATTTAATTTGAATTATTTGATGATTAAATTATGAAATTTTGTTCTTAATGTTGTTTGTGTGATTTGATGGCATAATCATGTAGATAATTTTCTCCTGATCAATTTGGTATATTATATGTCAAAAATAGAGGTCAATAACATGGTGAAAATGGGGTTTGATTCTGTTAAAATTCGAATTAGGGTTTTTAATTATTTGAATGTTCTTAATGAGAATTGGGGTTTTTAATTCTATTGATTCTGGGTTAAATCGGCTGGTACTAGCTTATAGATCGTCCTGAAATGAACCGATTTATGCGTTTGATTTCTATGTTGGCTGCCAGAATCGACCCGCCGGAAAAGCTCGAAGCTTTGCCGGCGTTAATGGCGATTTCGCTGGATTGTCAATTCTGGAGATATTCTACGGCTGTTCTTGCTATAGTCGGATTGCTGTTAAGATGTTAAAGGAAACCCAGTCAACCACGAACATAATAGTGTGGTTTGGCCGAGGATCAGAGCTCGCCGGAAAATCCCTGGCGGCCGGATTCTGGGTTGGGGGTGGCAGGTCAACCGGGTTCTTCATGACCCGTTTAGCTGACCCGTTTGACCCGGTTTTAATCCTATGAAATCCTAATTCCAATCCTGAGTTATGTTTCTAATTTCTTTTATTTTAAAAATTATTTTAAAATTCTATTTTATTTATAAAAATTCATTTTTAATTTCTAAAAATTCCTATTTAGTTCTGAAAAATTATTTTTAATTCTAAAATAAATCTTAATTAATTAATCAATTTTAGTTGGTAATTAATTATTTATTTAGTCAATTAATTTAAATATTAATTAAATAATTAATTTAGTTAGTTATTAATTAATTTTAATTGATTATTTAATTAGATTTAATTATTTATTTGGATTTAAAAATTCCGAAAAATAGTTTCGGGCTTTAAAATATTATTTAAAATTATTTTCAAGGATCGATAATTATTATAAAATTATTTTAAAGTCAGATTCGGGTGTTCGAACCCTATTGTTTAATTATAAAATGATTCGGAGGCCCATTTTAATTCCGAAAAATGTTCAAAAAATTGTAATAAATACCTGGAAAATTATTTTGACCCCGAATCTTCTTTGAAAATTTATTTTGATCGAATATCTTACGTGTTATGTGCTACGTGCTAACTAATTGATGTGTTATATGCCTATGTGGTTATAGTTTGACTGTTTTAGTCATAACTTTTAATCCGTAAATCGGATTTGGGTGAAACGAAGGGTAGATAAAAGCTTATGACGTCTATGTGACGATTAAAATGATATGAGATTGAGTGTTGATATATACTTGTGATGCCTAGCAGAGTAAGCGAGACATAGAAAAGGAAGCCAGTGATCAGTACATCGAACGGAAGTATAGAAGAAGAAAGCAAGTGATCGATGAATAGAAGCAAGGCATAGAAAAAGAAGGAAAGTGATGGAAAAGTAAAACTGTTAGATGGGTACAAGTAAAGTTGGAAATCATCGGTGATAAGGCAAGTACTTCTAAACCTTCTTCAAGATATATTGCAAATATTTCTGAATTTTTTTATAACAAGTTGCTAGTATTCAAAATAAATCATATTTTATATTGCAAGTTCTTTACACTGTTCAACCTTGGACCCTGATTCTTATTGATCTTGAGCCATAAGCCTTATTATTCATAAACCATTGATTGTTGAATTCTCAGATACGAGCCAGACATATACGATATTACTCCACAAATACATGTCTATCACATACTGATTTCTAATATTGAATTGCTCGACATGCCAACCCTTATGCCTTATTTAACAGAAGACCAATCCTTGTAATTCTTGAACCTTTGGTCTTCTACTTTCTAATTCTTTCCTTGATTGAAAGCCAATCTTTTTGAATTCCGTGTTATACCTTCATAGTATTGTGAAACACTCTATGCTTCAAAATAAATGTTGTTTATGATTCAGCTTATTAAATTATATTGGTTATCATATTGAATTGTTCTAGAATTGGATGGTTTTATAAATGTGGACCAGATTCGTGGTCATAATAGGACAATGTGTGCCTTGGATCCAGTATATAGAGCAAAGCTGGGAGCCTTGCTCGGGGTTAGTGCGTGACTGATCAGCAGCCTAACCTTGGTTTTTAAAATGAAAAGTGAATATCCAATTCTTCAGAAACTTGATTCTTCTGAATCATTTCAATTGGTTATTGTTTAATCTCAGTTATTCCTATTATGACTTGATGAGCTAGTTAGCTCACTCTTGCAAATCTTTTTATATTTTCAATAGTTGAAAAGGAAATTGTTGGTAACGAGGATTCCCAGTCCAGTGTGCGAGCTAGGATTCCAGGTTAAGTCGGATCGAGCTAGCAGGAGCTTTATATTGTAGATGAGTTATGCAAGATTGTAAGAACGATATCACTATCAGTTGTAAGTTGAACTAGTTGGGATTTGGTACGATGTAATAAAAGATAAGGTTGTGGCTTGTTTTCATACTTGAACCTGTTGCGATCCATGATTGTGAAAAGAAGGGTCAATGCATATAATATTTTATATATATACAGGTTTGTGTATTATGTGTGTGTGTTGTGACCTCCAAACTTCTGACTCGGGTTTGGAGGGCGTTACAGAATCTCTTGATCGGACTTATGATTTAAAAGTTAGGTTCGTTTTAGTAAATACGAATTACGCGAATTATTAACTTTAGAAGTATAAATGGCCGACTTAAAATTTTTCAAAAGTCGTGAAAATTTAACAGAGATTAGGATATGCAGTAAATGAGCTGCCATAATATTTTCAAGTGAAAATATTAATTTTTCAATTTTATAAAAATATCGGAGTCGAGGTCACGCAAGTAGAGTTCCTTAGAAATCACGAGAGGAGCCGACTTGAAAATCGAATAACTTAAGTGGATGGTGAGGATTAAAAATCTAAATTAATGTTAATGACTATTCATGCTTCAATAAAATGATGAGAGTGGGACGAGTCGCATTAACAATTATAAAATGTTACGTATTTAACAAAGTAACGTTAAGTACGATCAAGGTTTAACGGGACGATAATGTTCTTATTTATAGATTTTCGGACTAACTCCCGGGCAGCCTCCATCTCGAAACCCCCAAGCAAGTTTACAAACCTTACTCATGATCAATGTTGTGTTGTGGAAATAAATTACTATATTTACGCATGATGCCATGATTACGATGAATTTTAATTACGAAATATTAAGAGATGAGATTGATTGTGTTCTAATAAGTATTGTAGTGTATGTTACACACACACACCGAGAGTTGGTCGGTAAAATTTATTTAAAAACCCGAAAGTATTCTGAAAATGTTTTGTATAATAAGTATGTGTCTCCTTTGATTATTAAAGTAAATATTTCAAGGGACTTGATGTCCTCTTGCGGTTTATTAAATAACTCAAACTTTTATTAAACGATTTTCAAAACTCGTATTCCCTCAACTTATATATTATTTAACCGAAGAATATTATTTCAAATATTCATTTAAAAGAGGAAGTGTTCATAAATGATAAATTATTAATTTTTTCAAATATTTAATATTTATTAAAGATTTATTTATTTTATTTTAAACATAAATCAGTTGTGGAATAATATTTCAAATATTCATTTAAAATAGAATTATTCGAAATTTGATTATTTAATAATTATTATTTAATTATTAAATATTTAATGAATAATTTTATATGATTAAAAATCATAAATCCTATTTTACAATATTTTCTGAATTTCAGAAAATCATTCAAGTACCTTCCAATCTTCGAAAAATATTATTGCGACTTATTTTAAATAATTTGATGATAATGTCAAAAAAAACCTTAATTATTTATCTGCTAACAACGGTCAACTCATATTATTATAATACTTTCTCCAGAAATTTTCAGAAATATGTATTAATATATCGGTATGTACCTATCAACAAGCATTACGCTTGGGGAAAGAATACAAGCTCCAAGTATATAATAGAATTTTTAAAAGGACTGAGAGGGGTAGAATCTAGTAATACGGGTACTAGGGAGACTAACAAAGATACCGCAAGAGAAGGTATTACGTGTACTCAGGAACTTGTGAAGTGTGTGGATACCCGAAACGGGACACATTGACTATATGCGGCAAGGTTGATAACCGGGATAGAAAGGTGTCGTCCTTAACTTAATTACTTTTGGATTGTAATAATTATCATTCTGTTGATTTAAAACATTGATTTTGTTTCCAAGACAATAACATGTGATTGTGTGTAATAATAAGTGTGGGGTCGTAAATGCGTGAGTTAATTATATTGTTGTACAAGATAAGTATTGAAACAGGATTCAAGGCAGCGTGACTTCGTAAACCCTGACCGCGGATTTGGGGGCGTCACAATTATCAGGATGATTGAATATATAATTATAAGTTAAACTACGAAAACTAAAAAACGGAGTTACATAAATAATTTAAAGCAACATTTTATTTACTCAAAAGTTAAAATAATAGAAAAAGATTATGATAGAAAGAGATGATATGGTTTATCTAATACTACCTCCGCCCCCCTCAATTCTTTACAATTTTTTTCACATGCTTGACACACATTTTAAGTCAACTATAAAGTATATTCCGTAACTTAATTTTAATTATTTTATAAAAGTTTGAACATTATATTTTTATTTAGAAGAAAAAAAATTAAAAAGGTTTATGCAACTACATTCAATATGAGCATTAAAGTGTGTGTCGAGCCCCCGGCTCCAGTGTAAAGAATTGAGAGGGACGGGCGGAGTAAGATTTTTAAAGAGAACTCAATAAGATATGTAGCATAATACTCCCTCTGTCCCTCCCATTTCTTATCAAATGGGATGGGCACAGAGACCAATACATATAATAAACAAAGGGTTGATATTGATAAACAAAATAAAGTAGCAAGAAAGTAAAAGAATAAAGTACACTAATTAACATATTGGAGGGAATTCACTGCTACTAACCCGCCATTCTAAAAGTTTGATTACATAAAATTGCCTCCACTTTACCGAGGTCTAGCATATTTCCTTTTACTATAGAACAACCCGCAACTAGGTCAAGTAAAAATAGACCTAAAGTTGTTATGGAAATTAAACCAATTGAAAGCATCAACAAGATTATGATTAAGCAATGTTTGATTGAAAAAATTATCCCTGCTATCAAAGCTAAATGGCCTACTGATTTTAACAAGCATATCATCATTCAACAAGACAATGCAAGGCCTCACATAAAAGATAATGATGAAGATTTTGTCAAAGTTGCACAATCGGATGGGTTTCATATTACTCTGGCAAATCAGCCCGCTAATAGCCCAGACTTAAACATTAATTATCTTGGGTTCTTCCGGATAATACAAGGATTGCAACATGAAAAGGCACCAAAACGGTTTGTCATTTAGTCGATGCGATGATTAAAGCTTACGAAGAGGTTACGCATACGACACTAAATTATGTTTGGTTATCATTGATGAATTGTATGACGGAGATATTAAAGAAGGGTGGAAATAATAACTACAGATTGCCTCATATAGGAAAGAAAAAGCTCACAAATTTGGGTCAACTGCCTAGTCAGAGTACCATCCCCAGAGACTTGGTGCTTAGGATCTTAAATGGAACAGGTGAAGAAGCAATAGAAGAACAGGCTAGAATGTTTTAAGTGGTGACTACTCTTTTGTTATCCTAATATTTTGTATAACTACGGTAAGGATGTTTATATATATAATCTTTTGCTAATATATTAATCTTTTGTATAACTACAATATATTGTTTCAATGTTTTATTATTCTGTATAATCTTAATCTTCTGGATAGCAGAGATATCAAAGAATCAGGAAATGGTCCAAATGAAGGAATAGGCATGTCACTAAGGAATATGCATGTCACTAAGGAATAGTAGAGTAGAGATACCATGGCCTAATCTCTGTTTCTAGTATGCAATTTCTGTTTCTAGAATTAAAGAACAACCAAATCTAATTGTTTACTTATTGTTTCTACAATTAAAAATATTTAGCAAACCAAACGTACGTTTATATTAAATCATGAAACTTGCATCACAGCCTGCATACCATGGCCTAATCTTATTGTTTACTTATTATTTGGCTTGATTAGTATACTTATTGTTTACAGCCTGCATCACAGGAAGTTAGTCTCTTATTTTTAAACCTCAAACACTAGCACCATATTAATCTCGTCTCGGAATCAATGTTCCATAACCAATTAGTTGTGTAAATACGCATTCGCACAAAACAAATTGCCAGATTAAGGTTGCTTTTCTAAACTTCCAACCTTAGCTAACAAATTTTGGAACACATACGAATTTGGATAATTCACAAAATTGAAACTAGACAAAGTGAAACTAAAGTAAAATGACATTTACACATCAAAATCACATCGAAAAGCATATACATCAATGCAAAACTCCACACCAGAAGACACCCTTCTTCGCTCTCTGTTCAAGTTCTTCAAATTAAAAAAAATGAAGAAAGGCTAAAAAAAATTCAAACTTTACGAGCTGCTAAAATAAGAAGAAATCTTACATACTTTACTGGTAAAATCGAGGGAGAAAAATCTTTAATTGTCCAGTCGGATTATCGTACTTCTCGATTTATGTAGCTTCAAAAACCTTGCCGGCCTTTTTTATTTCTGCGGTTTCAATAACCTCGTCCACTTTCTTAATTTATGCGGTTTCAACCACCTCGTTGAAGTTTAGTTTTTGAGGTTTCAACCTCGTCGCTTCCGATTTTATAACCTGAGCTTTCACTCTATCAGGAGTATCTTCAACAACCTCAAATTCGAAGGAAAGATCTGCGGGGGAAAATGAAGGTGGAGATAAAGAGAGAGTTAATTCAGAATCAAAATCAAAACCAGGTGCTGAATCGTTAATAATTTGTAACTCCGTTAAAGCTTGCATGCAAAAGAGGGGAGATTTGGTAAAGGAAGATGAGAGAGTTGAGATGAGAGAGAGTAACGGCTTGCTCCCGAGTTTTTTAATGGGAGGGAAGTAAGTGATTAGGAGGTAAAGACTTTCATCTCATTTTTGGAGTGAGTTTTGGAGTGAAAGATTGTTAAATTTACATTCAATAACACATGTTTTCGCTCCTTTTAAAAACTCGGGAGCACGATTACGGAGGGAAATGAAACAACTTTACTTACCCACCACTTGCTTTCCTTCCTTTTTAAAACTCGGGAGCAAGGCGTAAAGGTAGGGTGAATAATTGAATACGGGAGTGTTCAGAGAAGAGAAAATAAAGCAGTAAGGTAAGTTGATTAATTAGTGTAATAAGATTCATTAGGATAAGTAAATAAGTAAAATTAGGTGAGGTATAAATAATAAAATAATAATTTGCAGACTTTTTATAACATATAATTTTTACTATTTTGGGTAACGTAAAGAATTGAGAGGGACACTCTAAAAAGGAAAAGTGTGAAGAATTGGGGGTGGAGGAAGTAGTTTGGAGCATACATGTAATTTCACAATAGAGGGTTGGTGGTTCGAATTTTGGTATATACACAAAATTTTCTTAATTTTAATTTAAATTATATAATAGTGTCATTTGTATAATTTTTTTAAAATAAGTGGATAAATCTATAATGTTACGGTCATTAAAATTACTCAATTTATCCTTAATTATCCCCGGGACAGAGAAGGAGATTATTCGGACCCGAAATAAATAGCATATCTAACCTGACGTGAGAAAAGATATCACCTCAGCTCCGTTAATGTATCTATCTCTTCCAACTTTGAGAGATAAAATCATTTTCCCCTTTAAAAGATAAAATCATAAATTCATCAGCACAGACAGAGACGCAAATCATGGATTCCCAAGAACAAATAAAAAATATAGCTATAATATAGGTTTATTTTTATTTTGTTATGTGCCCACCGATTATTATTCTGTCACTTTCATTTTTGAGATTCTTTTTCAATTATTTATATTTCAAAATTTTCCAAAAATAGTAAAAATTTTATAATTTTTAATATAACTACATCCACACTTATTTTCATTATACCCATTTTACTCACTTTTTAGTTTTTTTCTCCACTATTTATCATTTTTTTTAAAATTTCGTATCAACACAAATATAAATATTTAGAATCCACAAGGGAGTACACCGTAAAATGGACGAGTACATTGTAAAATGTAGTAATTCAGAGGTAAACCACGTGAAGATGGAGATTTCCGGTATACAAATAAGTAAGGGCAAATTGTAATACAAAAATTTAAATTTGGGGCTGATTATCCCAAATTCCACTACAACAGTGATTCAAATGGTAATTTAAAATTAGTGAACAGTAGTGATCCAATAAAATAATAATTTTGTTATTTGTAGTTTATGTGATTTTAAATTGATTTTTGATTATTTAATTATATAATTAATAAAATAATATAATTAATAGTTAACAAAATTTATTTTTAAAATAAAAATTAAAATAATGAGAAAATATAATTTCATTAAAATTTCAAATAAAAAATAAAGAGACATATATTACACTTAGAGATACATTAATTGAACATTTGTGGCAATAATATATTAATTCGAAAAATTAGTGTGTATCAATAATATTTTGTATGTTAATTATTGCAATAAATGTGTTTTTCGTGAATTAAGTACACAATTTTAATGTCTATTAATTTTTTTTGATGTGTTTTTAATAAATTAAGTGCACAGTTTTAATGTGTATTAATTTTTTTTTGATTTAACTAATTTATGAAATATTATATAAATTGTTAATAATGATTAAATGATAAATTTAAGATAAAATTATTTAATATAATATTTATATATTATTATATGTAAAAAGTAATTTGGATTACGATATTAAAGTTGGTTAGAAATTTGGATTAGTATTTGTATCAGTTGATGATCCAACTTTGAATTTTTGGATATAACTGTTGAAGATGGACTCAGGGCAGTCAAATTCTTGTTCTAAGCGAATTTTTTTATAAAAATTTTATAACAAAGTTCCAAATTCCTGTCATGTTTATGATACAATTCCCACCTAGCTAGCTCAACTTTCAATCCAGACAATACTTAAAAACCCTACCTATCGAATATAAAACAAACAATACAAGTGGAGTTTGGTATTTTCAACTGTGTAGGTCCCTAATCTAACGTGACTTTTCCAACCACAACATTTCTGTCCCTTTCTTTAAAACCAATAAAAATTTATCTCCTTACAATAATTAAAGCGCTCAAAACTGATTCTTTTCTGACCTTAAACCGGAAACTTAGCCGAGTCATTGGCAACTAAACCGGCCTGATCGCCCTTCTCCGACGACTTTGTCGTAACGGATGTGCTGCCTTCTCCGGCCCCTCTCGGTGTCCTTACCGACAAAGCCCTCGACAAAAACGACGGCATTTTGGAGAAAACCCACCGGTCTGACTTGACTACGTTCTCCAAGCTCCCCAACCGCCTGTACGATTTTCCCCGGCTCGAACCCTCTCCGGGTTGATGCCCTTTTCTCGAACCCGGTTCAGCACAGCTCCCGGTTCGGTTCAATAAAGCCCTGCGAATAATTTCTTTTCTCACCTCCTCAGGAAGCCGTAGAGTGTATCGGTCCACATTCTCTCCCAGTTGAACCAATGAATGGCCGGTAGAGTGAGACCGTGGAAATTTATTTCCAAAGCCGAATATCCTAGACCGGACTGAACCGGACCTAGGTGGCCGGTTAGAACGCAAACTTCCGGTCCGATTCATGATTTTAGACACAACCGGCTCTTGCAGATTAACATCCACTTGATCAACAACTACAACTTCAATCTCATCTCCATTTTCCCGATCTACCACATTTTCCGTCTCCGATGGAGGCAACAAGTCATCAGGATCCAACGGTTTAGGCACAAGATCGGCACGACAAACCGGACAGGTAACGTGAGACGCAAGCCACAAATCAATGCACTCAGGATGAAAAACATGATCACATTTGGGTAACAACCTTAAAGTCTCATCATCTTCAAATTCATTCAAACAAACCGCACATTCCAAGGCGCCTTTACCAATCTTCAAATCCTTTACTTCCGAATAAGCCATAGTAGGAAAAGTGGTGATCACTTCTTCACTCAACCCACGGGGCGCCGCAGCGCGTCTGCGGAGGGAGAGCGCAGGACGCATACTCCCTCCCGTAGTTGTGTCAGCACAACGACGAAGATAAATGGAAAAAAATCCCATAAAGAAAAGAGCCGTGACTAACACGGCTATAATTATTGCCATAGAAGGGCTGAACTTGGCGTATGGGTACTCTGGCCCTATCGGGCTTGGCGGTTGTGAGTACACGGATTGTACGAGGAACATGAGGAGGAGGGTTAATATTAGTGGAGTTGACATGGTGGTGGGACGGCGGGAGTTCCGATAGCTTGTGTAAGTGAGAGTTGGGTCAACGAACTAGTATGAGCACATGTGTGTAAAAGTGTAACTCTCCTTATGTAGGTACGTTTGATCGGGGAAGAAAGAAAGAAACAACGTGGAGCGTGAGATGGAGGCTTCTTTACCATGTATGACTATGACTTTTTTTAGGTAAGGGGTGATGGATGGATCAGTATCAACTAGGGTAACGCTTTTTCATTTAATTTTTAGAGATCAGCTCTGTTTAATGCCGTTTTGTTTCTTTATTTTGTATCTACTTTACGGGATTACTCCAAGCAAACAGGCTTCACTTTCTTTGACCCCCTGTCATTATATTTAAAAAAGAAGTATGAATAAAAATAATAGATTACATTTTTTATCAAAAAAATTGATAAAAAAATCATTTTAATCATTTGTTAAGCCTTCTAAACATATGTGTCAACAAGGCAAATTTCCTATATTAAAAAATCACTAGAAATTATTAGTTGTATCACTAGGAAATCTAAAATAATTAAAAACACATATTTTTGCGCCGTCTTCATTTAAATACATTTTTATACAAAATATTCAATAAAATTGATTTCGTTTTGTTTTTTATTTAATATTAAATTTTGCAATTGTGAAATTACATTCACATGTAATAAATAATTGAAAACAATAAAGTTAAGCCAATTTGACATATTCTTTTGGACCAACATAACTACAATATTTTGTAGAAAAAACACACGATATTTTAAGAGAAAATTTTAGATATAATAGCCGTTACGTCAGGGTGTACAAAAAATCTCCAACCTAAACCCAGTTTTAAAAGTTCGGTCCGAAAGAATTTAATATAGTCTAAATCGTGTTTAATGTTGGGACAACGGATATCGGCCCTGCGTTTTATGATATTAATTTACTATAGAGAGTTCGAACAGAATGTTAACCTTAATCGCTACGGCGCAAGCGATTCAAATCCACGTCTTCTACTGTATTCCTCGATTCTCCTTGGACGAAGTGTGGGCTTCGATCTCCCAAGGTTTACCTCTCCTAATAGCTCCGAAAATTCAAACCCTAACTGGCTCCTTGAGAAAAACGTTTGCCTCTCTCAAACCCTAGGATGTTAATTTATGTGTTCTCGCACACATATGCACGCACACGACACTTTTTGCTTCAGGAGAATTAGAATATTTATAGACTATAGTAGTGATCATGGATAATTAGTATGGGCCTCCTAGTGACATTATGGGTCAAGCCTAATGTCATTAAATATTAATTCAATCCACTAAAGAATTAATATTTGCACTACCTAGCCCTAATTCTGTAAATTAATTATTTAACTCAGCTCACATATTATTTGCTTGTTAAATTCCCCATGTTTAAGATATCGCATGTCCATTAATTAAATTAATTTCTGACAATTAATTTAATCAACATATTTTATCCTTGATCATCCACTCAACCTTATAATTGTGCAAGAACAAATATGCATGCAGGACTAAAGCACAATTATCTTTATGAGCTTTCAAGAGGACATCATCACCCGAAACTATTCTTCGGACATGGTTTTCTTTTATAGTCAATATCCCACTCTCTATATAATGTCAATGCCCAATACATAAATTCATAATTTAAAATAAATTATTTAATGTATGAATCAAGGCATGTGCATTAAATATAAGTGTCAGTAACTATATTCGGATTAGGAACCTAAGCAATATTAATATAGTAGAATCTTAGTTCTTCTTTATTGTCAGAATAAAAAACTATTCTACTATCTCGATCTCATTCAATATACATAAGCATTATTCAATAGTCAAATAAACTATTTCTAAATAATACTTCAGTCATTCTAGTGGTTTGTCTAACACCACTGAGACTCTGAACCTTTACTATATTATATAAGGTGTCTGACAATCTAATCTTCTGCAATCCTGTTAGGTCCCAATGTGTTTGTAGACGGGGGGGGGGGGGGTGAATACAAACAATACCGAATAATCGAATTTAATGCGGAATAAAAATGTGAAACAAAATTCAAGTTAAATAAGAATATTATTAAACTTGAAAGGTGTTACAACAACGGTATCGATTACAATGGATTAATTTCAAATAGATTATCACAAATCTAGAATAAATTCGACATGAACTTTTTCTATTTTTGCAATAAAAAAATTCAAATGTTAAACGCAATTTGAGATTAAGTTCTAGGGATTTTGATCCGCTAGATAGTTACACAAGAACAAGAGAATGATTCCTAATTATTTGAATTTAACTTTAAAACTAGAAATGATGATCTTGAAGTTTGCAGATGAAAATGAAATATTTGTTGCTTCTTTTTTTTTGTTCTTGAATGGTTGACTTGTGCTCTGTTGGATAATTGTGTCTTCTGCTGCTTCTGTCTTTTTAATTCAATCAACAGAATCACTTGAACTGGAATGACAATCGGTTGAACTAGCAAGACAATCTGCTGAACCAGTAGAACTTTCGGTATGACAATCAGTTTAAGTTAGTATGACTTTCGGCAAGACTATCTGTTGAATACAAACAATACCGAATAATCGAATTTAATGCGGAATAAAAATGTGAAACAAAATTCAAGTTAAATAAGAATATTATTAAACTTGAAAGGTGTTACAACAACGGTATCGATTACAATGGATTAATTTCAAATAGATTATCACAAATCTAGAATAAATTCGACATGAACTTTTTCTATTTTTGCAATAAAAAAATTCAAATGTTAAACGCAATTTGAGATTAAGTTCTAGGGATTTTGATCCGCTAGATAGTTACACAAGAACAAGAGAATGATTCCTAATTATTTGAATTTAACTTTAAAACTAGAAATGATGATCTTGAAGTTTGCAGATGAAAATGAAATATTTGTTGCTTCTTTTTTTTTGTTCTTGAATGGTTGACTTGTGCTCTGTTGGATAATTGTGTCTTCTGCTGCTTCTGTCTTTTTAATTCAATCAACAGAATCACTTGAACTGGAATGACAATCGGTTGAACTAGCAAGACAATCTGCTGAACCAGTAGAACTTTCGGTATGACAATCAGTTTAAGTTAGTATGACTTTCGGCAAGACTATCTGTTGAACTAGTATGACAATCTGTTGAACTAGCAAGACAATCTGCTGAACCAGTAGAACTTTCGGTGAGACAATTGAAATGACCTGGAATGACAATCGGTATGACAATCCAAATTGTCATGCTAGTTCAATTTCAATTGTCTTGCTGAATTAAAACTGATTTTAATCCAATTAAAATTCTGAAAATTCTTAATATTAATTCAGAATTAATTACTTAATTAATTCAATTAATCAATAAATTAATCTTTGCAGATATAATTTATTTTCTTAATTAAACTATATGACTTAATTAATTAATAGAGAATTAATACTAATCTTGAACATCAACCATTCTTCTGAAAATCTTCTGAAAATCACTGAGAATTATGACAATTCCACCACTTCAATGTTGACACTCGATTTACTGTCTGGTTCATGAGTGACTAACTTCTGTGACGTTTCTTCATGTCTTGACTTAGATCACTTGATTTTCTTCAGATTAAATCCCTGTAATTATCTGATACCCTGACGAGATCTCTGTCACTTGATTAAATCCACAATCTTGATTTGTATCACTGAGGCTTGATCAATTTCTTGAACTTCTTCCAGTGAAGTAATTCCTCAAGTCTGTAGATGAACCTTGTTTCTGAATCCTTTGACAGATGTTACTTTGAGAGATCTCTTTGACGGTAGATCCATTATTTACTTGTTACATTCTTATTTGAGTTGAGTTAAATCCTCGAATATACAAATAGGCTATGACATATGCCTTACAATCTCCCCCTATTTGTTTGTTAGACAATAACAACAAATACCTAGAGGATAACTCAACTAACAAATAAGAAAAAGATGTAAACAGAAATGCAAAGTAAATAGCAGAAATGTTCTGGATAACATTTAACATTTTCCAGATTCCAAATAGATGTTCCTCTAGACTGAACATATCTTCAAGTAGTTTCATCTTCATTTGTACAACCACATTTCCTGTTGAGAAACGCATATCTCTCTTGCTTCTCCCCCTATGAGAATCAACTGATTAAAGAAGATCACCTTCGTTTACCACATCTCCCGTACAATAGGATCCGCAGATAAAAATCAATGGTACTCCCCTTTCGGGAAACAGCTTCTTCCCTTACTAGAAAATCACCTTGTGTTTACCACCTCTCCCGTACAATAGGATCTGTAGTTACAAACAACAATGGTGTGGTGTAGTGTATATATGTAGGATTTTTTTCTTCCTCCCTGCTATTTCTCCCCCTTAGTTGAGGAATCCTCCAAACTATTACTTAAGCTTTTATCTCCCCCTTTGAGAAGGAATGTATGCCGTTGTCTGAAGGAGTTCTCATATATCACTTGGTTGAAAAAGAAATAACAAGTAGTTTCATCTTTCTTCCTCACTGTGAGTGTGTGATTTTGTTTAGTATACCTCACATGTGTTTCACTCTTCTCTCCACTCGTGTTTACACTCATTCTCACAAGTGTATCACTCCTCTCATAGCTCCAAAATTCAGCTGTACCTGTAAGGAAAATCACCTTAGCCATCCTTAAGGAGGTCATAGGTGGTGCAATGGGAGTTCGCAAATCCCCATCCTTGTTAAACTCGTCAGATGAATCTGAGTCATAATCTACAAGTTGCTAGTTTCCCTTTTAGGGTTCCAGATTTGAATTCTGGGAAGGTAAACAATGATCCAACGAATTTAGCATAAAGGTCAAAGTTCCCTTCTAATATCTGTGAAGACATTTCCTTGTGACTCATCAGGTAATATCTGAATCATTGTCAACAAGTTTCCGATCTGCGCCTATGTCAGATCCACTATCCGCAGATGCATCCAGGGGATTTAAGCCCGGGAAGGTAGACACTGACCACTGACATATGGCTATTGGATCAGTATCATCTCCTAACACCTGTAAAGGCAATTGGTCCATTAAAGAACCTTGAACAATCGAATCTGACCTTAAAATGGTCGAAACTCTTGTTTTCGTCAACTCATCCTTTGTGTGTGTAACATTTCCTTGTGCATCAAGAATTGTTTATGTTTGAAGTGGTGACACTACATCGGATACCCTGGCCGATAGGCAAATTTTAATAGACGCACCCTGTTGAGAGAATGAATCTAGTAACTGTTTTTGTGCCTTTTCAGCCATTACATCTTTTTGAGAAGATGTATGGGGGCTAGCAGTTGTCTCGGTTTAAATACTACTCATCTTTGTAGGAGACAGAGCTGCTGGGTTGACTTCAGAACTTTCCTTATGTGGTGCACTAAGGCACTATCTCCCTCACGCTCATTCATACTTCATTTAAGTGGTAAGAGAGTGTTGGTTGGTTCTGTTTCTGGGTTTGTCTTTACAGTCTAGGATAGATGTTGTGGGTTTTCAACTTCATGACTGTCAACGAAAGAGAGCCATTGAAGACTGAACCTGTATCACAGAGCATATGGCAATAGAGAGTGTACTTAAGATATATAATGAATGAAAATTATACATTTAATCTTTTGAGAGAAATGATGTACAATAGTGATTTCAAAAGATTTTAAATGAAATAAGAAATCACTAATGTTGAAAGAAGCTTGAGTTCAATGATAACATTATCAATATATCACTGCACATATAAAACAAAATGATTGTGCCTAGTGACAAGAGAGTTATAAATATGATGACTCTACTAGTTCATATTAAACTATAACTTCAGTTAGAGTGCCATACCATGTCCTTGACGATTGCTTGAGTAGTACACTAGTTCATACCAACCTGAAGTGAGATTGTGAAGAAGAGATTGCATAGTCCAATAGATCTGCAACTTTAAAGTCCATGAACTGTGGTGCATTGATTTCCTCTTTTGACTCACTAACCAGGAGTACACTTGTACACATCTTACTAGAGTCCAATTCCAAGTGTAATGTGCAGCAGGTGCCTGATATGTCATAATATTCTCAAGTCTTGTCACTGGTGCTATATGTTAGATACTGCTTTCTGATAATAACCTAGCACAATATACACATTTACAATGATAACATTTCCAGCTTGCAAACAACCATATCCCTCAGTTAAACCTTTGCTGTTATCTCCAAAGGTAACCAGTGGGCCAGCTTTCTCAATCACATTTGATAGCAGGGCTCTATCTCCGGTCATATGTCTTGACGATCCACTGTCAAGAATCCACACTACCGGTTCCACCTGTTTAATGCCCTGCAACACAAATGGATTAAACCTTCTTCGGAACCCAAACTTGGTTGGGCCCGACATACTTGTAGAATTGACCTTTGTCAGGCAAAATAACATTCTTAACTTTAATGTTCTCAACTTTCTCAATGACTGGACATTTGACCTTGTAAACAGCCTTAACAAATTTCTGTTTAGGCTTAGGCACAAATGTGTCCTTTCTAGCCTTAGAAGGACTAACAGTCTTAGACCTATCATGCTTCCTATTATTCACATGCTGACGAGGAGTAGTCTTATCACTAGAAATATGCTTACCATTACATAAGCATACATCAAATTAAAAGCACAAGACATATAATTAGCAACACCACATGCTTTATGAGAGGGATTAACAACAGGAAAAATATGCATGGTAGACATGGCAGTTTTGTTATCCAATTCATGTGTGTCTGAGTTAGTCTCAGTTGCTTTCACAACTTTGACTGGAACTTTCGACACACTTGACTTGGAAATAACCTTCTCATTAGCATGATCTTCAGCACGTATTTCTTCTTGAATAATAGAGGAGGTCGCATCAAATGGTTCAGCAATTGATGCTTTATAGAGGGGTTTATCAACACCCTTAAGCACATGTGGTACTTCCCTACCTTTAGCATAGACATGAGGAGGGGAGTTTATGCCTAATTCTCCAATAGCGGCATTGTAATCATAACTAATTCCAAATATTTGATTAACAGCTTGCTTACTGTAGAAATCTTTAGCCTTTGAACAAGAATTGAAGTAGGCTCTAACCTTAGTCTCAAGACCGGTGATCTTGTCTTTTAGAATAGTTTCGAGTTATCTATAACAGTTAACTCTATTCTCTAGAAAAGATATTTGTTCTTTTAACTTGTCTTGATTAATGTGCACAAGTCTTAATTCATTGACCTCTTTCTCAAGGTCTTTGATCTGCTGACTTAACAGTTCATTATCACGATGTGCACAATCTAAGGAACCTCCTAGATGATAAACTAATTCAGCATCAGTAAATTTTACCTCTTTTCTTGATGATGAAGCTTTTCCATCAATAGCCATAAGAGCAAGATTCTCATCTTCTTCATCTTCACTATCAGTATCATCCCAGCTTCTTCCCTTTGCCAGATAAGCCCTTTCAGAGTTACTCTTCTGATTTGAATCATAAGAGTTCTTCCTTACTTGCTTTGGCATCCTGCATTCTGTGGCAAAGTGTCCCAACTCATTGCAGTTATAGCATCTAATGGTGCTCCGATCAACCATCCCTGTTTTGTATCCACCACTACTGGTGTTAGAGGATGAAGATCCACCTGTCTGGAATCTGTTGTAGTTGGACTTGTACTTGAACTTGGGATTTCTCTTGAATCTGACATTGGACAATCTCTTGACAATTTGGGCCATTGACTCATCTTCCAATTGTTCTAGCTCTTCCAAGGAGTAAAAATCATCACCGGATTGATTTGTAGTAGGAGGATCATATTCTGCTACTAACACATTTTCCTCAGCCTTGGAAGACTGTATCATTTTCTCTGACTGTTGAGATTGTTGTTGTTGTTGTTAACCTTCAGCTACTAGTGCAGTAGATGTGTTGACCACTCTATCTTTTCCATAGACTTCCTTCTGCTGAATCTGCTCCAACTCATAGGTTTTTAACACACCATAGAGTCTATCCAAAGAAATCTCACTCAGATCTCTAGCTTCTCTTATGGCAGTGATTCTATGTTCAAGATGAGTTGGCAGTGTTAAAAGGAACTTTTTGTTGACCTCCCTGATTGAATAATATTTTCCATTTATGTTCAGGTTGTTGATCAATGCATTGTACCTCTCAAACACTTCAGTAATTCCTTCTCCTGGACTGGATTTAAAATGTTCATACTCAGAGGTTAGGATCTCCAACTTGTTCTCCCTAACTTCCTATGTACCTTCATTAATCACCTCAATAGTTTCCCAGATGTGTTTGGAATTTTTACAGTTCATCACATGTCTGTTCATCAAGGGATCGAGAGAATCAACTAAAATTAACTGAAGGCTGACATCCAAGGAGGCTTCTTCTTTTTCAACAGGAGAAAAATCATCAGGCTCTTTTGGATAGGTTCTAGCTTTGGTAATCACAACATTATCTACTATCACCTCTGGTTCAATAACCATCGGAGTTTTTGGACGCTTCTTTAACAAGTTCAGATATTTGGGATTTGTAACTTGTAAAAACAAGAGCATCTTCTTCTTCCACATGCTATAATTTTCTTTATCAAATAGTGGAATTTTAACGGTTCCAACTTTTTGTGAAGTCATTATGAATTTTTTAATAAATAAAAATTCAAGGAGTTGAAAAATCACAAAAGTCTAGGATCTTGATTTATTCGTTAATCAGAAGGCTCTGATACCAATTGTTAGGTCCCAATGTGTTTGTAGAAGGGGGGGTTGAATACAAACAATACCGAATAATCGAATTTAATGCGGAATAAAAATGTGAAACAAAATTCAAGTTAAATAAGAATATTATTAAACTTGAAAAGTGTTACAACAACGGTATCGATTACAAGGGATTAATCTCAAATAGATTATCACAAATCTAGAATAAATTCGACATGAACTTTTTCTATTTTTGCAATAAAAATATTCAAATGCTAAACATAATTTGAGATTAAGTTCTAGGGATTTTGATCCGCTAGATAGTTACACAAGAACAAGAGAATGATTCCTAGTTGTTTGAATTTAACTTTAAAACTAGAAATGATGATCTTGAAGTTTGCAGATGAAAATGAAATATTTGCTGCTTCTTTTCTTTTTGTTCTTGAATGGTTGACTTGTGTTCTGTTGGATAATTGTGTCTTCTGCTGCTTCTGTCTTTTTAATTCAATCAACAGAATCACTTGAACTGGAATGACAATCGGTTGAACTAGCAAGACAATCTGCTGAACCAGTAGAACTTTCGGTATGACAATCAGTTTAAGCTAGTATGACTTTCGGCAAGACTATCTGTTGAACTAGTATGACAATCTGTTGAACTAGCAAGACAATCTGCTGAACCAGTAGAACTTTCGGTGAGACAATTGAAATGACCTGGCATGATAATCGGTATGAAAATCCAGATTGTCATGCTAGTTCAATTTCACTTGTCTTGCTGAATTAAAACTGATTTTAATCCAATTAAAATTCTGAAAATTCTTAATATTAATTCAGAATTAATTACTTAATTAATTCAATTAATCAATAAATTAGTTTTTGCAGATATAATTTATTTTCTTAATTAAACTATATGACTTAATTAATTAATAGAGAATTAATACTAATCTTGAACAACAACCATTCTTCTGAAAATCTTCTGAAAATCACTGAGAATTATGAATCAATTCCACCACTTCAATGTTGACACTCGATTTACTGTCTGGTTCATGAGTGACTAACTTCCGTGACGTTTCTTCATGTCTTGACTTTGATCACTTTATTTTCTTCAGATTAAATCCCTGTAATTATCTGATACCCTGACGAGATCTCTGTCACTTGATTAAATCCACAATCTTGATTTGTATCACTGAGGCTTGATCAATTTCTTGAACTTCTTCCAGTGAAGTAATTCCTCAAGTCTGTAGATGAACCTTGTTTCTGAATCCTTTGACAAATGTTACTTTGAGAGATCTCTTTGACGGTAGATCCATTATTTACTTGTTACATTCTTATTTGAGTTGAGTTAAATCCTCGAATATACAAATAGGCTATGACATATGCCTTACAAATCCCATTTGATACTAGATTGTCTACAATATATAATATACAGAAAATGTGAAAATATGCATTAATAATTCTCAAAAGATTATTATATACTTCAAACGAATAGTTCAGTATAAACCCTAACAATCTCCCACTTATACTCAAGCTATTCTTTGAATAAATCAGTGGTTATTACAACCAATCCATAGCAACTATATAACTATGTGACCAAGTGTCCGACTCCTATCGCTTCCACGTGCTCCTTGAAAGGATATCTTCGATATATTATTTATTTTGGTATTTGTACGATTAAACATAGAATTAAAGAACACGTAGATCCTCTCCATTAGGACATGAATTTAATTGATCAAACTAGCAAAATCATGTCTTTTAAACAGATAAAAGAGATATTCCATTCTTGCAAAATATCAAAACTATATCTTTATGGAATATATCTCTAAGGCAATATGATCGAAGAAGAAATATCAAGATATGATATTTCTTAGATCTGTGTTGCAACAAGAATATAGCAACTAGCTCGAATAAAAAATATATTAGAGATATTATTTAGAAGTCTCGTGCTATATCAAAAACATTTAACTCTTCACTCCAAAATATATCTCTACATATAATTAAAAGAGTTTTTATTCAAAGATTATTAATATTCATGATTGGAATATTAATATCCAGTTCTGCAACTCATTTATGTATACTCACAGTAATTTTCTCCCGTTTCGTAAAATCAGCATTTCTCGGAGAAAATTATTCAAAAAAAATACTTAAAGACATTTCCTATCACCCAAATATATCTCATATATTAGGAAATATATTATAAGTAGTTATACAAGTCAAAACTTTGGTCAAAAGATCCATCTCCTTTATTTCAAGACCAATAGTATTTTTACTTGGAAGAAAGGCTGACAGAACAGTTCCAATTTTAGATAAAATATTTCCACATGCTATAATGACTTGAAATTTGGTATGGATCATTTAAATGGTATTTTCTAAGTATGGTAAAAATTTCGTAGCTTTCAGAGAATTTTTGTCTGGGCACAAAAATCGAGGCAGTTGGTCCCACAGTTGCCCAAGTTTGACCTAGCTACCATTGACTAAAGTTGACCAAAACTTGTAGGAAATCATTTTATATTATTTAGGTAATTATAATATTTTTTATGATATTTATTTAAGTATTTTTGGGTGGTCATAATTAATGGTGCTTAATCCTTAATTAAAGTAATTAAGGAATGATTAAAAGAAAAGGAAAATATATATTTAATATATATATATATATATATCAGCTGAGATTTGAATGAGTACTAGCTTGTGCTTCCTTCCCACTTGCAAAGAAACACAACCTACTTGTCATGTCATCAATCCATGTGATACACTCCATCCACCATCCATTCATTCTCAAATATCAACCATTCAATCCACCCAACTCCTCCTATAAATAAACCCCCACCCCAACCCATTTTCTTCAAGCTAAAGAGCCACAAAGTTGCTGGGATTTTTTCAAGAAGTGCTTCTCTTCATCTCTTTCAAATTTTATACACACACTTCTTCTCAAAAACATTCTCTCTCTTCTATATACTTACATATATACAAGGTTTTTGAAACTCAAACTTAGCTTCACCCAACCAAGCTTTATGCCACCAAGTGAGCTCATCCACTGCCACTTCCCGGACTCCCGAAGGGCTTCCCAAGTTCGACCAAAGTGCCAAAATCTGGCCGAACCTCCGGCGAACTTTTCCGACCGTTTTCCAAAAGTGGTTAGTTTTAGCTTCTTATTTGAGTTCTTTGTATTTAAGCTTTGTACTTAACTTCTCTACTTCATCTTAAGCTCTAATACAAGCTCTCTTATAAAGGAAGTTCTCAGGGAGAACTTAGATTTGAACTCAGAATTCGAATAAGTACTTGATTTTCACATAAATCATTCCAACGAGAAGATCTAAAAAGAAAAGTACTTTATCTCCAATGGGAGATTATATTTGACACAATTACGAGTTAGCCAATTATTTCTTGCATTTTAATTGGATCTTGGATAACATTCATTCGTACTCATAAAATAATTACGAAGTTTAAGTGTAATCCTTTCTAGCATCTTTAGTGCTCTCCGGGGGATTATTACTTGTCTCATATAAACACTTCGTAATTTGTCAAATCTTAAAACGGATTGTACGAGTTAGATAATTACTTAACGCTCTTTAATTGGATCTTGTCTAACTAATAACGTACATATAAAATATTACGAATTAAAAGTGTAATCCCTTCTAACATCTTTAGTGTTCCGGGGATTATAGCTTGTTCCATATAAACTACTTCGTAATCATCCGTTAAAATTAAGGACGAATCAAATCCACGAGTTAGACAATTAATTTACGCTATTTAATTGGATCTTGGCTAACACATATCATGTATATAAACAATTACGAGTCATATCGTATAAGCCCCTTCTAACATCTTTCAGTATTCCGTGGGGTTATACTACGATCTATAAAATACTCGTAATTATTCATCCAAACTTCGAAAGCACAATCTTAAGCCAATTACTTGCACTTATTTAATTGGATCTTGACTAAGACTCATAAATCTTATAAACGTGCTTGAAGTTAAAAGAGTATACTTTGACCTTATAATCGTCAATATAAAAGTATACCTTAAAACCTTAAATTGATATACTTAAAGGTAAAATTACAACTCCGAGGTTGTAATTAAAGTATTCTTCGATCCATAAATACTTAATCGAAAGAAGAAGAATACTCAAGAAGTCATAAGCCATAAGTGCTTAATATAAAAAGGGACTTCTCATATTACTCCACAACTTTATTAAATCTATAAAGGAGTAATTATAAATATACTTGATCATCTTGTATTATTCTAAGTCAAGAATAACTAATTAGTTTTAATATTCTTATTTGGATATTATACTACTTGTGGGCTAGTATAGTAACATACTAGTTCAAAACAAATCTTTTCCTAATTGTTTTGTTTCGTGGATTGTCTTATTAGTTTTGTAGTGAGGTGAAGTGACGTGAGGTGATTCTCATTCTAAGACCCAAGTCCTAGACGTACTAACGGGGAGTTAGTAGTCTTCGTACCGTGAAGAAGAGGAAAGACCCAAGACCGGATCACTAAGATCCAAGACCGGCAAAAGCTAAGGAAGCCAAGTCCATACAAAGGCTCTACAACAACTTTGAAGAAATAGCGGGGAGTTATTGTCTAAGATAAGTTGTGTAGGTATTACATTTATTTTGAGGTGGTGACCCTTGTGTTACGCACCAAGACAAATACTTGTAAAGGGTGTAAAGTCTTCTCCGCCTACTAAAGGAGCGAGTTTATTATAAGGGAAAATCTCAAGTCCGGGAGAGGAGCTCGGGGACTGGAGTAGGGGTGAGCGAATCTATTAGAGGTTACGTCATCGCGAACCGGGATAAAATCACCGTGTGGTATTTTCTTTCCTTGCACTTTATTTTCCGCACATATAAACTGCATAACCACTCGGTAAAGTATTAAAAAGGGATAAAATAGTTTTAAAACGCCACAACAATTTTTAAGTTGGTAATTAAACTATTCAACCCCTCTTCTAGCTTAAAATAGCCCTCTTACGGGACCTTACACTCCTGAAAAGCCTTAGTTGGTAAGCTCTTCGTGAAAGAATCTGCCTGGTCATCCTTTGACACTATATCAGCCACAATAAAAACACATCCTAAGGTGGACTTTCTCTTATCCCTATCTGTCTGGAAATCTGAATCGGTATATCCCAGTGGCAACAAATCCGAGGACTTGTAAACTAACATATACTCTTTAGTCCTACACAAGTACTTGGGTATTGTTTTTACTGTACTCCAATATTCATGTCCTAGGTTAGAGTGGTATCTGCTAACCATGACCACGGCAAAACAGATATCAGGCCTCGTACATAACATGGCATACATTAGGCTTCCACATGCTGAAGCATAAGGAACTGCCTTCATGTTCTCTATCTCCTTAGGTGTCGAAGGACACTGATTCTTTGATAGAGAAACTCCATGTCTGAAAGGTAAATTACCCTTCTTGAAGTCTCGCATGTTAAAACGAGCTAATACGTCATCTATGTAGGGCTCTTGAGATAAAACCATCATCTTTTTCTTGCGATCCCTTATTATTTTAATCTCAATGGTGTATGCCGCTTCACCTAAGTCCTTCATTTCAAATTTTTTGAACAACCATGCCTTTATTTAAGACAACATCTTAACATTATTTCCAATGAGCAAAATGTCATCAACATATAGCACTAGAAAAATCACTGTATTTCCCTCACATCTCTTATACACGCATGCTTCACTTAAACTTTAATCAAACTCATACGACTGGGCTGCCTGATCAAAATGAATGTTCCAATACCTAGAAGCTTGTTTAAGTCCATAAATAGACTTCTCAAGCTTACATACAAGATGTTCTTGACCTTCCTTAATGAATCTCTCTAGTTGCTGCATATAGATGGTTTTTTCAAGACTTCCATTAATGAAAGATGTCTTGACATCTATTTGCCAAATCTCATAATCGAGATGAGCTACTATAGATAAAAGAATATGGATTGACTTAAGCATGACCACTGATGAAAAGGTTTCCTCATAATCGATACCTTCTTTCTGAGTATACCCTTTTACAACAAATCTTGCTTTCCAGGCTTTCACCTTTTTATTTGATCCCCTTTTTTTCTTGTAGATCCACTTACATCTAATGGGTTTTACACCTTTGGGTGGTTCCACGAGCTCCCATACCTGATTAGAATACATCGATTCTGATAACTCCGGTGAGCGGGGCGGCTCCGTCTGACGCCGTTCCTGGACCTTCTGGGTATAAATGAGGTGTAGCTGCTGGTTGGGTATCTGCAAAACAACACCGGAAGGGGGGTTTGGCTCCCACGGTGCCTCCGGTGTAAGAATAAGAATAGGGTTTTGGAGAAGATGAAGATTTATGTATGTAATAGAAAGGTTGTTGTGTGTGTATATGAGTGTGAGAGAGTGATTGTGTAAAAGTATGAATGTTTTTCTAACCCCTAAACCCTTCACCCTTGGGGGTATATATAGCCCAAAGGTAGGGTTTAGGGGTTATTACCTCTAAATCAGGGTCGTTGGATCTTGGGGGTAATGGACGCCTGGCTTGGGTGGATTGCTTAGACGTGTCCAGGGGAGGACCACCTTCAGGGTGTCCTAACGGCCTTCTGACACGCGCCGTGTTTGTTTGGTATGTTGGTGGTTGATAGCTGTCATCATCACGTGCCCACGTACCCTTCCTTGGCGGGTTGTGGAATGTGCATATGCTTGTAGGGACCCCCCTGATGGTGATCTTGGCCCTGATCCGGATCCAGGTAGGCAGATGATCCAGGTCATGGGTTGGATCCTGGTAGGTAGGTGATCTAGGTCCCGGGTTAGAACCGGGTTGGCAGATGACCCGGGTCATGGGTTGGCCCGGGCCTGGTCTCTCCACTTGGTTGTTCTGGGAGAGGGGGGTCTTGGTCCATCGGTTGAGCCTGATACCCTTTAGATCCAGGTTGGATCCTAGCCAGGTCACTTATACCCTATCATTTGCCCCCCACTCTCTTATGCAGATTTTCTGGATGAGGGAGTAGAGTATTGTCACATAGCTGTTGTTTTAGGAGAAAAATTTATGCTCCTGGTTGCCCCCCAATTCGGATCTGGTGTAGTAGATACCAATCTGGATTAAGGTAGAAGAGTCGATGCTTTAGAAAAATTTCTGCTCCTGGTTGCCCCCCAATCCGGATCTGGTGTAGTAGATACCAATCCGGGTTAAGGTGGTTAAAATTCCGCTCCTTTGATTTCCTCAAGACTCGGTTCCCTCGTGTCCGGGTAGGTATCCATGATCCGGGTGGTAGAGCTCAGGTTCTTCATAAATTGCAGAATATGTACCATTTTTCATCTTTCCCCCCAATATTTTTGAATTTTTGACAGTTACCCTCTTGGAAAACCGCCCCATAATGATTATGGGGTTTAAATATGCATTTATATGTGTGTAAACACACCTATATATTTACATATATATATATTCTTCTTTTTTTGTAACTGCTGCTAGGCCCAGTAAGGCATTGCCACGTGGCAAGGGTGGTTCTCCCCCATCTTCTATAAAAGTCGGCTCCTTGTCCATTTATTTTTTTTATTCACATCAAAGAAATCCAACAGTTTTTCTCTCTTTTCCTTTTTCTCAAGGTTTCTTGAAGTGCTGCATTAGTGGTTAGGGATTTCCGTCGTTGTGCCGCCGTCTCTCCTTGTTTGCTTGCAATTTGTAAGTTTACTTTTTCTTTCTTCGATTCCTTATACTTTATCTTCGAGTTGTTCCCACTTTTATCAATTTTGCATGCTTCAGTTTTGTGTCTCTATCTTCGAATCCATGGTACAAATTAATGTTTTAGTCTTTTTCGTGGTTGGTATGAGTGTTTGTGTGTAGATCTGTGTATTTTTGCTTGTTTTTTTTGCTATATTTTTGTAAAAGAAATCGTGTTTTTGTGTTCGATTTTTCTGGGTTTTTGGGCTTGTTCTTGGTTAAAATGTATGTATGTAGAGTCGAAAAGTTCAAATTTTGGTTTTTGATTTTTGATGTAACTGTTTGTGGGTTGGAGTTTTAGCTTTGATCCGGGTAGGGGGTAGAAGACCCGGGTTCGCGGTAGTTAGTTGAGTAGAATTAAATGACTTGGGGTTTTCTAGCTGTTTTTGGTTGTTTCGGATCCGGATTTGGGTGTTTGGCATCAGGATCCGGGTCCATAAGTTTTTGATTTTCTGGTTTGTAGTTAACATGATCCAGATCGTTATTGTTTCTCCGGGTTGGACTTGCATTGGTGTTCCGGATCATTAGGTTATGGTAAAACTAACATAACGTACTTGATCCAGACAGCTTAGCAAAATAAATGAAATTTGTAGGGCCCAGGCTAACTGACCTTCATTTTATTAGGTATATGATCCGGACCAAGGAGCGGGCTAGGAGAGTCTTTAACTGCTACCCAACCTTTTCTGGAGGCGAGAGTGATCCGGATTCTTTTGGTAGAGAACAAATCCGGGTCGAGATGGTTAAGAAAGCCTCCCCTTCCACCGAGATAATTTTGAAGTTCCGATACAAGAAGATTCCAGGGGGTTCAGTTCCCTTCACCCCTGAGGGTTACTGGATAGACGCAAAGTACCATTTTGTTGAGATGCCCGCGGAGATTGAAAATGAAGTCTATTATAGCAGGGTTAGGTATGATAGACAGCCTAACGGTCACCCCGGGATGTACAACTAGGAAGCTCTCGAGAGGATGTTTGCCGAGTTTCCTATAAGCCGGGATCATTACCAGCTGAAAGATTCGTTCTCTGAAGAGGATCCAGGTGAGATGGATGAGGCGGTCCGGGCTGCTTTCCAGTTGACCCCCGATATCGAGTGGAGATGGCCGGAACCCCATGAAAGGATCTATCACCAGCCGGAAGATGGCTTTGTTCCGGTCTGGATGGAACATCTTAGATCCGGGTGGAGCCCCCGGTGCCATATGTTCATCAAACACCTCTGCAAGCATGTGTACAAGATATCCCCGATGCAGATCACTCCGAATGGGATAAAGTCGATGACCTGGTTTATCACTTGTTGCAACAAATCCGGATTCCTGTCGACTTTGAAGCTCTTCCACCAGATCTTCTATCTCTCTAAATCCAGTCAGAAGCCTTTTTACGAGATTAGGTTCCGGGCCGCGGAGTGTGGTTATGGTCCAGGTAGAGCCAAGCCAATCATGCACCAGTCCTCTTTGAAGTACTAGAATGGGGAGATTATCCTGCTGAAGGGATATGACTTGGCTTATCTCCCCAATTTTATAATTGAGGGCGTTCAGACTAAGTTCAGCCCGGTTGTGCTTAAAGGTCGGGCTTTGTCCCAGATTAGGTGTTTCTGCGACTCCCTTGAGTTCCAGCCGACCCGGGACACGTTTATGAACCATAAGTTGCTTTTTAATCTTGGCTGTAAGTTTTTCTTTAATCTATGCTGCCCCTTGATCCGGATCCCTCGCTCCGCTTGTTGATCCGGATTAAGATTCTTTTTGCTTTTTACTTGTAACCCATTTGGATAGGATGTTGGCTTTTGATCAGGGTCTCTTGCTTCGCTTGATGATCCGGATCAAGGTCCCGTTTGCTTTTTTACTTGTAATCTGTTCACATAAGATGTTGGCTTTTGATCCGGGTCTCTTGCTTTGCTTGATGATCCGGATCAAGGTCCTGTTTGCTTTCTTACTTGTAGCCTGTTCACATAAGATGTTTGCCTGTTGATCCGGGTCTCTTGCTTTGCTCGACGATCCGGATCAAGGTCCTGTTTGCTTTCTTACTTGTAGTATGTTCACATAAGATGTTTGCCTTTTGATCTGGGTCTCTTACTTTGCTTGACGATCCGGATCAAGGTCCTATTTGCTTTCTTGTATTCTGTTTACATAAGATGTTTGCCTTTTGATCTGGGTCCCTTGTTCCAGAATTTGACCTCCTTTTGTAGTACTTCTGCAGGTTTGCCTCATTTCAACCGTAACTTCCTCAGAATCATGTCTTCTTCTGCTTATGTCACGATATTCAATACCCTCGACTTGGCCTTTAAGACAAGTAAGGGGGGCCCGGGCCCCGGATCTGGGTCTGCCGATATTGAGGGGGGAGCCAAATCTTCTGTTCCCCGGAATATCCCGGATCCGGGTCATGAGTCTGAGCCTGAGGTCCAGGAGATCCCGGGTAATGATGATCGTCCACGGAAGAAGAGGAAGTCCGTCCCAACCAAGCCTCCCCGGGGCAAAGCTGTTATTTCCAGCCGGGTCGTCTGTGACTCGGAAGGGAAAGGCCCAGATGGAGAAGTCGTGAAGATAGGAACTAAATCTTTGGTCGACCTAGCCGGTTTCATATCCAGTATCCCTTCTGAAGATGACTGGGAGGAGGTTGAGGGATACAGCATGGCTGCTGCCTTGAAGAGGGTAATTGGGCAATGGAGGCAGATAATTATTGAATTTCCAAGTTTTTAGTTCCCTATTGTGTCGCCCGACTTTGTTTCTGTACTTAGTCTCTACCTTGTCTTTTTCCATCTTGGGAGCGCCATATCCATCTGCTCGGACGTCGCTTTTACAGAGATCCGGGAGGCCAACAACCGGACTAGTGCTGAGAAGTTACGGGCTGATGGTTTAAAGGGTGAGCTGGAGGAGGCCCGGGAGAGCTTCCAGATTGTTGAATCCGGATTGAAGGAGAAGTTGAAGGAAGAGCAGGACCGGGCTGATGGTCTCGCTAAGGAGGTGGAGAAGCTGAAGGCCGAACTTGCTGCCAAGGAAGATTTGAATAAGGAAGCCATAATTGCTGAGTTCAAGGCCAGTGATGTTTATGACTTTGAGGTTGCCCAAGCCAGGGTGACCGAGGTTCGCAGATCCTGGATCGTTGCTGAACGGCACATCAAAACCGATCCATAGGCGAACTGGGACAGCTTCATCCGGGAGTTTCTTGCAGCGAAGTCAGATGTCGAGCAGGGTCAGGGTGAGTCGGAACCCTATGACGGCCCTAGCCCCAGCTTCCTTTAGATCTTTTGCAGCTTTGTTAAGCTTTTCAGGCCGTGCCCATGTAATTACCGTTTCTTAGGATTTCTGATTCCCGTATTTGGATTTGAACTTATTTGTAATATTTGGATTTGTTCCGGATTGATGGCAATCAGGATTCTGCTTTAAATTTCACTTCAGTTGCCTTGTACTTTCCTTCTTTTTTAGAAAATGTTTGCTTTTCTTCTGGTCTGGGTAAGATACTCCTTCCGGTAGTTTTTGCTTTCATGAGCAATCCGGATCCTGACTTTTAATCCTGGCTGTGGATATATCCCCCAACCCAGATTGGGTTTATAGCCGGGTGGTTCCGGGTATGAAACTTTATGAGGGTTAATTTTTGCTTCTCGTATTGCCTTTCAATTCGGGTATTATACCCTCCCCGGATTGGTGGTTGCTTTTGCTTCTTTTGGATAATAATCAAGTACACAGTGGTTGCTTTTGACCCGGATCTGGAATCTTATCCGGGTTGTTTTTGCTTATCATATTGCTTTCAATCCGGGTATTCTACCAATCCGGATTGATGATTGCTTATTTCGCTTTATGTACTCAAAAATCAATGTGATTATATAATGGTTGTGGCAACCCGGATCTGGAATATTATCAGGGTTGTTTTTGCTTATAATATTGTTTTCAATCCGGGTATTCAACCAATCCAGATTAATGATCGCTTATTCTACTTTATGTACTTAGGAGTCAATTTGAGTACATAATGGTTGTTTTCAACCCGGATCTGGATGCATGTCCGGGTTGTTTTTTGCTTGTAATGTTCTTTTTAATCCGGGTATGACACCATATCCAGATTGATGATTGCTCTATTTACTTAGAAAGTAAATAGAGCAATCATCCGGATTGTTTTTTGCTTTCTTTACTAGTAATTTTAAAGATGTAATAGCTTTCTAGGAAAGGAAAAATTCTTTTCATTTACTTGAAGTTTTCTTCATACAAAATATAAGATCATAGATTGGTTGCTTACCATAGGCTACAATTTTTTGGTTGCTTTTGGTTGCTTTTTTTTACTGGTAGAATTTTCTGAGCCCGAGTCCATTCCAAGTGTTTGGGATCTCGGATTCGTCTATATTCATGAGCTTGTATATTCCTGGCCGTAGAACTTCTTTGACTTTGTATGGGCCTTCCCACCTTGGCATTAGTTTCCCAGTGTTGGTAGGATCTGAGGCTTCCGTATCTCGGAGAACCAGGTCTCCAACTTGGAAGTTTTTGACCCGGGACTTCTTGCTGAAGTGCTCTTTAGTTTTTTCCTTGTACTTCTCCATCCTTACCACCGCCTGGTCTTGAACTTCATCAATTAGCTCAATATTTGTTCTGAGCCCCTCCTCATTTGCTATTTCATCAAAATTGATTGCTCGATAGGAGGGGGATCCTACTTCAATTGGTAGCATAGCTTCAGTTTCATAAGCTGGTTTGAAGGGGGTTTCTCCTGTGCTTGTTCGGGGGCTTGTTCTGTATGCCCAGAGTACATTAGGCAACTCTTCTAGCCATTTGGTTTTGCTTTCCCTGAGCCTCTTCTCGATCCCCCGGAGAAGTATTTGATTGGTTACTTCAACTTGGCCATTCCCTTGAGGGTAGGCTACAGATGATTTCTTGTGCTAGATACCCCATTCTTGAAGGTAGGATTCAAATTCTGATCCAACGAACTGTGGCCCATTATCTGAGACCAGTACTCTTGGGATCCCGAACCTTATCAAGATGTTGTCCATGAACTTGATGCAATCTTACTGGTTTATTGTTCTCATGGCCTTTGCTTCTACCCATTTTGTCATATAATCAATTGAGACTGGCAAGTACCTGAGGTCTCCTTTGGCCCTGGGGAAGGGTCCCATGATATCAATGCCCCATACAGTAAAAGGGATTGGTGACAAGACTGAGGAGGGTAGGACTGGGCTCATCCGGGTCATATTGCTGAAGATCTGGCATTCCTTGCATTTTTTCACAAAATCTATTGCATCCTGGTGAATAGTTGGCCAGTAGTACCCTTGTCTTATGATCTTGTGAGCTAGGGCCTTTGTGGATATATGATCCCCTGCATATCCCCTCGTGAACTTCCATCAGACAATATTGTGCCTCCCCTGGGCCAATGCACTTTAGGATTGGAGATGAGAATGTCCGGCGGTAGAGTATCCCCTCTTCAATGAAGAATTTTGCTGCCTTGGCCTTTAACCTTTGAGCCTTCCCTTTGTCTTCGGGGAGCTCTCCCTTCTCCAAGTAGTTGATAAATGGGGTCATCCATTTAGGGTTGTTGTCTATTTCCATGACCTCTTCAGATTCTATGCTTGGTCTCTGTAATTCTTCGAAGTAGATGGAGCAATCCAGGTCTGATGAGTTTTGAACAAGTTTTGATAATGTATCAGCTTCTGAATTCTGCTCTTTGCAGATTTGAATGACTTCTGTTTTTGGTATCAAGGCGAGGTAACTTTGGACCAGAGCCTAGTACTTGGCTAGAATTGGATCCTTGGCTATGTACTCGCCGTTTGTTTGTTTTACCATGATCTGCGAGTCGCTGTAGATTTTGAGATCCTGGATCCTGAGGGTTTTTGCTAGCTTCAATCCTGCTATCAGGGCCTCATATTCCGCTTGGTTGTTTGTTGCTGAAAAGCCAAAAGAGATTGATGTTTAGATTGTGAATCCTTTTGGGCTATTTAGGATGAGCCCGGCTCCTGATCTTTCATTTGTTGAGGAACCATCAACTTTGAGAGCCCAGGCTCCTATGTCTTGATTAGTATTTCTCAGGGTCAATGCTCATGGGCACATGCTCTTCTTCCGGGAAATTACATTCTATGATGAAATCGGCTAGAGCTTGGGCTTTGATTGTTGTTCTTGGAATGAAACTCAAATTTAATTGACTTAGCTCAACCGCCCAATTTACCAATCTTCCTGAGATATCTGGCTTGTGTATTATCTTCCTTAAGGGTTGGTTAGTTACCACCCGTATCTCCCTTCCCTGGAAGTAGTTCCTGAGCTTCCTTGATGTTGTGACCAAGGCAAAAGCAAATTTTTCCAGTCTTGGGTATCGGGTCTCTGCATCTTTTAGCACTTGGCTCACATAATAAACTGGTTGTTGTTTGCCATTATCTTCCCTGATCAGGGCTGCTCCAACTGTTAGGACCCCTGCTGATAGGTAAAGGGATAGGGGCTCCCTGGGTTGGGCTTTGGTTAGCACAGGGGGTTGAGAGAGGTACCTTTTAATTTCTTCAAATGCGCTTTGGCATTCCGGGCTCCAATTAACTTATTTCTTGTTGGTTTCTCCTTTTAAAAGGTCAAAGAACGGTAGACATCTCTCGGCTAGCTTTGAGATAAATCTTTTGAGTGCTGCCAGTGACCCTGCTAGCTTCTGCACATCTTTTTATGTTGTGGGAGGTTTCATCTCCTGGATCGCCTTTATTTTCTCTGGGTTAGCTTCAATTCCCCGGTTGCTTATCATGAATCCAAGAAATTTTCCTGCCCCTACTCCGAATGTGCACTTTTCAGGATTGAGCCTGAGTTAGTATTTCCTCAAGTTGTCAAAGTATTCTATTAGGTCTCCTATGTGACCGGGGATGCTTGTGGACTTTGCAATCATGTCATCAACATAGGATTCCAGGTTCCTTCCAATCTGATTCATTGCCCTTTGGTAGGTTGTTCCCGCGTTAGTCAATCCAAAAGGCAGCATTACATAGGCATAGACTGCCCTGTGGGTAATAAAGGTTGTCTTTAGGATATCTTTGGGATTCATCTTGATCTAGTTGTACCCCGAGTAGGCGTCCATGAAACTCAGCATGACGTGCCAGGATGTTGCGTCAATCAATTGATCAATATTTGGCAAGGGGTAAGGATCTTTGGGGCATGCACTGTTTAAGTCCGTGTAGTCAATACACATTCTCCATTTCCCTTTTGCCTTTTTTACCATTACAACGTTTGCCAACCATTCCGGGTACTTGACTTCGCATATGATCCCAGCTTTGAGTAGTTTCTCAATTTCTTCATCTATTGCTTTCTGCCTTTCTGGGGAAAAATTTCTTCTCTTTTGCTTAACTGGCTTCCTCTCGGGGTTGACGTCCAAGCTATGCATTGCTATGGATTCATCCAACCCGGGCATGTCTCTCGGGCTCCAAGCAAATATATCGGAGTACCCTCAGAGTAATGACATCGGTTCTTCTTTGAAGGTAGTCTTGAGTCCTGATCCTATCTTTACTTTCTTTAAAGGATCACTCGCACTGACCAAAATTGTTTCTGTTTCTACAGCAGCCTCAATCTTTGCGTGATCCATATTTGACACCAATTGCTGGATCCGGGCATCTGCATTCTTCTTTATATAGATCTGACCCTGGGTTGTCATCTCTTTTTGGTTGCTTTCCCCTACTTCACTTGTTTCAGGGTTGGTTGCTTGCACAGTAGGATTGGCCTAGCCAAGGCCTAGGCTCAATTCAATCGCTGTTGTGACTTGGTTGCTTTTTGCTCTTCTGAGCTGGGTTTGGTTGCTTTTGGATATAGGAGGGATTCTATGATCTGGACTTCTTTTCTCGCATCATCCCTTGAGTAAGGGCGATGTTTCTTAATACTTTGCTATTTTCGAAGTACTACGGCCTTCCTCTTATTGTCTTGATGAGTTTCAGCCATTACCGGAGCTTGGCTATAACATCTTTTGGCGATCTCATAATCTCCTTTGACTTTTCATACCCCGGTTGGGGTAGGGAATTTTATTTTCAAGTATGATATGGAGGTGATTGCTTGGATCCTCGTCAGTGTTGAGCGCCCGATTATGCCGTTATAGGATGAGGGAGTGTTGATCACGTAGAACTTTATCATGTGGTTGACTTGGTTCGGGGCTGATCCAAATATCACCAGAAAGTATAAGATTCCCTGGATCAGGACCAAGTTGTTCCCGAACCCGTAGAGAGGGTCCTCTCGGCATTTATTGGAGCGTACGCACCCAAGCTTCATCTGGTCTACGGTATGCTTGAAAAGTATGTTTACTGAAGATCCATTATCTATCAACATCCTTCTTACTTCATTATCAAAGATGTCAAGTGTCACTACCAAAACTTCATAATGGTTCGGGTTGACCCCTTCATAATCTTTGCTGCTGAATGAGATCACCATCTCCGGGTAGGATTGGATGGAGAATACTTCATCTCCTGAGTCCGGGCTCCTGGGGGAGAGTGTGACCCTCCTAGGACCACATTCACTACATTCTTTCCTTTCCTTTGCCTTTCTTCTTTCTGATTTGCCTCCCGGGAGATGTACTGATTTAGGTTTCCCTTCTTAACTTGATCTTCAATGAAGTATTTGAGAGAGAGACAATTTTCAGTTTTGTGCCCATGGGTTTCATGATAGTCGCACTGCCTGTTATAAGGCCTGCTCTCCGGGGGAGTCTGCATGGGCTTCGAAGGATAATAAAATGGCTTTCCCTTTATCTTCTTCAGTATTTCTTCCCGGGTCCTGTTCAGTGGTGTCCATTCTGGCTCTTGCCTAGGCTCTCTGGCTTGCCTAGGTGGACCGAGATCGCTTTTAGATTCCGTCTTAGGACCCAGTCTTTGAAATATTGGAGTATTTTGCTCAACATTGGTCTGCTGGGTTTGGTTGCTTTGTTTGAACTTCTTCTCCTGATGGTAACCCCCTTTCGGTCGGTAATCAGAAGTTTTGTTCCTGGACCCTCCATTCCGAGTCATTCTCATCGCCTGGAGAACATCTGTTTCCTTTATGAACCGGGCTGCCATAGAGTAGGCAGCGGCCAGGCTTTGTGGCTCTTTGTTTATCAACTCTACAATGTACCTCTCATTGTGTTCTGGATTCAGGTTCCTCCAGAATATTCTTAGAGCCTCCCTCTCATCAAGATTCGAGACTTTGTTGATGGTTTCCTGGAATCTCCGCATATAAGTTGAAAGTGATTCGTTATCATATTGGCGGATTATTTCCAGGTGACACATGTGCATTTCATGTGTCTTATTGGCTCTGAATCTTCTAAGGAAGGCCCCCCTAAACTCCTTCCAGAAGTGAATGCTTCGTGATGGGATCCTGCTGAACCATCTTTGAGCCCCCCCTTTGAGGGTCGAGGCGAAGAATCTGGACTTGGTTAGGTTGTTGTAGTAATATATCTGAGCTATCTGTTCGAAGTAATTGAGGTACTCTTCTGGATCCCCCAATCCATCAAAAGAGTCAAAGTTGTAATGTTTAAGATTTTTCTGTCGGGGGATGGCTTCTAGGGAGTGACTGAAGGGTGTGAGGGTCTCCCCAACTTCCAATCCGGAATCTTTTTCCATTTTTCTATGGAGCTCATAAATCATGTCTTTCAGGTCCTTCTGCCCCTCCTCTTCGTCGTTAGAAATGACCTCGGGGGTAGGGTCCCTCCGGGTTCTTTTGCCTTTTGTCTTAACTAAGAGCCTCTCCTCTTCTAGTTGCATCCTTTTCTGAATTTTTAGCTCAAGCTTTGCCTCTTATTCTCTTCTTATCTGTTCCCTCATTTCTTCCAATTTTTTCCTCCTGGTTGCTTCTGTCTCCTTCTCACTAGGCTCTTTTTGATTCTTTTTTGCCTTAGTTCCAATTCGGTCGAAGACAGATCTCCTAGATTGTTGAGAGTCCCCAGAATCTTCTTGATCATCCTCTTGCTCATTTTTTACCTGAGCCCGGGCTTGTTCATCTCTGTAGAGCCTGATTGCTTCAGCTAGTTCATGGCTTGTTAAGTAGCCATATGTTCCTCTGCAACTGGGACATTGGTATACTTATACTGATTGAGCTCTATGACATTTCTGGCATCCCGGGGTGTTACTATCCTTTCCAAGACCGGGGTATGCTGCGTCAATGGTTGCTCCTGGAGGGTCTCTCGATCTCCCCCAGGTTCATGAGCCTGAGAGTGGTCCTGATCATGGACCTGGGTACTGGTGGAGGGCCTACCAACTGTACTTTTTCCTGCTCTTGCCATTACCACAATTGTACAAACAACTGACCAATATTTGAGGCTAAAAATGTGGATCTAAGGTTGCTTTTTTGAAGATTACAAAAAAATTCCAGAATAACACCAAACAAACTTTCTGGGTTTTGCTAATAATACTACTGAACAAGAACAGCAGGCTCTAGAACACAAAGACAATATGCAAACTAAAGCATATCTGGGTTTTAAAACTATCAAAACTATCAAACCTCAGGCTTCAAGACTATCAAGATTATCAAACCCTAAACAACAAAATTAACAAACGAGAGCGGGCTCACACAAATGTGGCCTAAAGTAATGAGCTCACACAAACATGGCTAAAATGAACATTCATATTCAAGAGAGGGTATGGTTGCTTTTGTTCTTACAGGTTTAAGATGTGGACTCTCTTAAGAGTTTGCTGATGAAGGTGAATCCAGGGGCACCGAGACCCAAGGATGGAGCGCCCCTCCTTCTAGCGCCAAATGATAACTCCGGTGAGCGGGGCGGCTCCGTCCGATGCCGTTCCTGGACCTTCTGGGTATAAATGAGGTGTAGCTGCTGGTTGGGTATCTGCAAAACAACACCAGAAGGGGGGTTTGGCTACCACGGCGCCTCCGATGTAAGAATAAGAATAGGGTTTTGGAGAAGATGAAGATTTATGTATGTAATAGAAAGGTTGATGTGTGTGTATATAAATGTGAGAGAGTGATTGTGTAAAAGTGTGAATGTTTTTCCAACCCCTAAATCCTTCACCCTTGGGGGTATATATAGCCCAAAGGTAGGGTTTAGGGGTTGTTACCTCTAAATCAGGGCCGTTGGATCTTGGGGGCAGAGGACGCCTGGCTTGGATGGATTGCTTACACGTGTCCAGGGGAGGACCACCTTCAGGGTGTCCTAACAGCCTTCTGACACGCGTCGTGTTTGTCTGGTATATTGGTTGTTGATAGCTGTCATCATCACATGCCCACGTACCCTTCCTTGGCGGGTTGTGGAATGTGCATGTGCTTGCAGGGACCCCCCTGATGGTGATCTTGGCCCTGATCTGGATCCAGGTAGGCAGATGATCCAGGTCCCGGGCTAGAACCGAGTTGGCAGATGACCCGGGTCATGGGTTGGCCCGGGCCTGGTCTCTCCACTTGGTTGTTCTGGGAGAGGGGGGTCTTGGTCCATCGGTTGAGCTTGATACCCTTTAGATCCAGGTTGGATCCTAGCCAGGTCGCTTATACCCTATCAGATTCCATCTCATATTCCATTGCCTTTTGCCCAAGATCTGCATCTTTGCCTTGCAGTGCATCTTCGTATGTCCAGGGATCATCATCATGTTCACCAGAGACCAAGTCTGAATACTCTCCCAAAAATATGAATCTATCAGGCTGAAAAACAACCCTCCCACTATGACGATGCACTGGTGTGGTATTAGTGACAGGTTTTGCATTTTGTTGTGGTTGTTCTACTTGTACTATCGGTTTCTGGGTATTATCTATCCCTCCCACTAGTTCCTCTAAAACGACACTACTCATGGGTTTGTGATTTATTATATAGTCTTGCTCTAAGAATCTAGCATTGGTGCTTACAATGACATCCCGATTCTTCAGACTATAAAATAAATAACCTTTCATTCCCATGTGGTAGCCTACAAATAGCCTTACTTCTATATGAGATTCTAACTTAGTCACGTTCCTGTTCAGCACATGTGCTGGACAATCCCATATCCGAATGTGTCTTAGACTCGGTTTATCCCCAGTCCACAATTCTAAGGGGGTTTTTGTAACACCCCCAAATCCGGGGTCGGGGATCTGGGTTATCACGAGTTCCATTTCCCTTAATAACACCCAATCTTAATAAATAATCAACTACTCTGTACTGTGACCCCACAATAAACACACACACCACAAGTTATAGTCTCAGAGATGAACACTCAAAAATAACACAAGTCCTTATATTCCACAATTATAAACCATTACACCTTAAAAAGGTTCTGAATAAATTTACATATTCCTTGCCATTATTACAATTCATATTATACATAAGTCTGGTTCATCAAAAGTTGAAAGCCTAGCCTATTGGTAGCTCCTACCTCAGCTACGGCGGCATCAACGCTTCCAGAAAACTGCGGAACGTTTCCTAACTGCTTGCGAATTGGAAGCTTGGTCTTGTTCATCTTTTCTATCTGTTGTTGTGTGATGAAAGAAGAAAGCAAGGGTGAGCAGCAAGCCCACCAAAATAATATGTATAATGATTTATAATATGCGAGCCTTCTCATAGTACTCATGAAAGTCTTGGTCAAAAGAAATGAACCAAGTTTGATATCTTAATGAGATGAAGTCGCAAAATATTCAGTATATATACATATATACTTTTCAAAATCTTGGAAGTCCTCTTCCATGCATAATATACACAGAGTTCCAGTTTATAACTGTATAAAAATATCGTTGCAAGGTGATCTCATATATCTACCCTTGTCTCAACGTTTTTCTAAAAATCTTTGATATGCATAAGATAATCATTAACTAGATATAAGTTGAAAATATGAAGTTACAAGATACCCCAATATACTTATATCTTTTCCAAATATTACTTGAACTACCACCGTTCAAGTTATAATCAGTTCAAAAGTTCATCACATAGATGAGACTACAAGACAAGATTTGAATAGATTCAATCTTTGAATATCATTATAAATAATGAAGTTACGAGATACTTCATTAAATCCCGATATATATATACACCTATATATATACATTTCATACACTCCTTGAAAACCTCTGTTATGAAAATTATAAACAGAGTTGCAATATCCAATGAATTTGGAAAGGAGAAAACCTTGGCATAAACCTGATATCTTGCTGATCAGGCAAAGATACCAATAAGTAACCTTTTTCTACTAGTAGATGAACGAATTCCCCACTGGTCATCACCCTGGCCGCAATAGGACCTTATGCTGGACTGCCGCTCAGCCACTTATGCATTTGATGGACTCTCACTGAGCCACTTACACTTTCATGGACGCCCACTGAGCCCATGTTGCTTATGCCGACTCGATAGATGAACTTACTTCCCGAACGTTGGGTAAGTAATCAATTCATTTACCAAAACAGCAACCTCGTTGCGAATATAAAATACACCACAGAGCCGGATCCCTCAGGTTTTGAGCGAGTATTTAAATCCCCTTTAAAAGGAAGATCTTAAATATAAAAATGAGTTTTGGGATCCGCTCTAACTTTTAAAAATCATTTTGAAGACTCGAAAACACTTTAAAGAGTGTTTGGAGTAATGCTGATTTAATGAAGTAAATCAGTCCCAATATATTTAGAAAATATCTGAATATTATTATTTACATAATATTCCCATAAAGAATAATCTTTATACAAATAATTGAAGTAGAAGTTGTAAGACTTATACTTGAAATGAGTATTAAATAACCAAAGATATACTTATACGAAAGTACTATCTTTATTTGAATAATCGAAAATAAGTTTGATTATCGAAACATTATTCTTTAATAAAATAAAGAATATTATTAAATAACAAGCGAAGTCATAATACCTTGAATGAATATTATAAATAATATTCATTAAATAAAATAACGGAGTCATACATCCCCAAATGAATATTCAATTAATAATCATTAATAATATAACTGAGTCATAAGCCCTCGAATGAATATTTGAAATAATATTCAATAATAAAATAAAGGAGTCATAAGTCCTCGGATGAATATTCGAAATAATATTCAATAATAAAATAAAGGAGTCATAAGTCCTCGGATGAATATTCGAAATAATATTCAATAATAAAATAAAGTTAAAGTTATCGAATAAACCTTATTCGATTAATAGTTTTGAAAACTATAACTATATATATATAAAAATATATATATTATACTCGGGAACATCGACTCCCGGTTTTAGAAAATATTCACCTTTGGGTCCCATATACTAAGGGTATACGCAACTACTGTTTATCTCTAGCATAGGTATTATGGAACTTATAAGCAATTGAATCAACAATATATATCAAGATTACGAAACAGACATGTATATATACCATATCACATGCTCCAATATATCGCAAGATTTGCTAATTAACCACCATGCATCTATCACAAGATAATGCATATACATATGTATACATCACAACAACAGTATAACGGGTAGAAAACTTGCCTGAGTGTTCCCGGATAGACTTAAGCTTAGAGTGGGTCCGATAACCTATGAACAACAACATAAGTCGGAATTAAACCCCGGTCGCTTAAGAAACTAGACTTTAACCAATTGAACCCTAACGTTCGCTTATGGTCACTCCTACGCTTAACGAATCACATAAGTCGTTCGAGTACCCTCGGCTCCACCATTTTTAATAAATTAACCATTAAGAATTTTAAGGCGATTCTTTCGCGAGTACTCTACCAACTGCCTAATCCACTTTAAATAATTGTTTCATACTCCAATTAGTCATTTAAGGGCCTTAAATAAGGTCTCAAAGTAAAGTGAGGGGTAAAGGTTCGTTCGTAAAACGCCGTTACTTAAAACGGTCGTTTCTCCTAAACCGTAAATCGGATCTAAGCGAACCACATACCAAAACGAAGCTACGACATGATCTAGCTAAACATGGCAAATTTAAAGATTGGTCAGTGAGTTATCTGGTCCGAGATTCATGTACAACAGTCTAAGGAAAACGGGCATTACGACGGCTATATTTACGAGTTTTCCAAGTTTCTCACTGCACCAAAACCTCACCAAACAACCCACAATTATTAACACATCAAAACCTCAACTACATAATACTATACCAGTCCTTATTCTCCAGATTCTTCATCTCAACCAACCACAATCAAGTTCTATTAACTATAACAAGATTCATTCACCAAATCACTCCAATTTCAAATCAAACTACTAATAATCAAAGATCATGCTTCTCATTTTGAAAACCAACCATCAAACTCACTAATAGTAAAAGTAAAGGCTATGGTTTGAATTTTATACCTTCCTTGGTAGGTGTTAATTTGCTAGGAAGCCTTAGGGAGCCTCCTACAAGCTTGATCTTTCCAAAGAAATCAAGAACACAAAGTTAAGCTTTAAAATTTCTAAAAGTACGATTGAAAGAACTGTAAAACTGAGGGTCTTACCTTGCTTATTTGGACGATACATGTGAACAAGAGTTGTAGGCCATCTCAATACCTTTCCAACGAGCTATAGAACACAACATTTGAGTGAGTATTGAAGGAGATATGACAATTTCAAGTTGCTGAGTTTGTTTTGGCCGAGAGCTTCTCTTCATGGGAGCAAAGTCAAATTTTTAATTTTTGTGTTATGATATTTTGCTTGGTTGATTTCCTTTTTGGCTTGGAAAATTTTGATCTTTTACCATGGTAACTTTTGCATGGCCAAGAATCAACCAACAACACACTTCTTTTTGTCATGCTTATGTCACCATGCTTGTGTCACCTTTTTAACACATGTCCTTTCCTTGTGGTTTGATGATGTCACAATCCTTGGCTTCTTGTACAAGCTTGTCTCTTGGTCGCTTATTTGTTTTACGGTTCGCTTAACTTTCGTTCTCGTTTGTCGTTTAAGGAATCATATATGGGATCTTATTACTTGGGTTCCCTTAAACCTTTCTCAATATTTTATATTCCTTTTATGATCCTCTCTTATAATCCTTGAATTTAAATCCTTTTAATCATGTTACCTTATACTCATTTCTTTCGGTATCTGGTGGATTTTCGGGAAAAATCAAAGTGTCCGGATTCGAATTCTAACGACCTTTACATACACTCATTTACTTTATGAAATACTAATACGATCTTAGAATTTCCATAAAAGTACTCCTATATAGCGTGGTTTGATAATTTTCCTTAATCAACATCATCAGCAAAAGTTACTATTTATTCGTGTTTCAAAAATTCCAAAAATTGGGGTTATTACAGTCTCCCCTCCTTAAAAGGATTCCGTCCCGGAATCAGATAGAAAATAAATAGGGATACTTTCTTATCATTGCACTTTCTAACTCTCAAGTCAATTTTCCCACATTGTGGTTCTATCATCAAACTCTGACTAGTTTGATAACCCTTCTCCTAAGCACTTGTTCCTTTTCAATCTATAACCTTTCCCGGTTGCTCCATATAGGTTACGTCTGGTTGCATGTCTATGCACTCATATGCCCGTATTTGTCTGGCATCCGGATTACACTTCCTTAACATTGATACGTGGAACACGTTATGAACTTGCTACAGGTTCGGGGGTAGGGCTAGCTCATATGCTAACTTCCCAATATGTCTTAATATCTCCAAGGGTCCAACAATTCGTGGGCTTAGCTTTCCTTTATTTCCGAACCTCATCCATCCTTTCCAAGGGAATACCTATAACAGCACTAGGTCCCCTACTTCCTATTCTTTGTCCTTTTGTGTCAAATCAACATACTTCTTATGTCCATCTTGGGCTACTACCAGCCGTCCTATGATTAGATCTATTATATCCCTGGTCCTTTGGACCACTGCTGGTCCTTGCGCTCTGCAACTTCATCCTAGCATAAGGGAGATCGACATTGTGTTCCCTCAAGGATCTCATAAGGCGACATCTCGATACTAACATATGATCTATTTTCATAAGAAAACCCAATCCGTGTTAAGTGATCATTCCAAATTCTTTCAAGTCTATCACACAGACTCTCATCATAGCTTCTTGCGCTATAGGTTTTGCTTCTCAATACCCACTCTTTTCCAGTTCGTAATCGTTACTATCTTTCGTACCTAATATTATACTGGTTACACTTTTGCTCGTTAGCGTTCTATAACCTTTTAATAATTGCGTCAACCTTAGTATCACGAACGCGTTAGATTCGGAATACCACCGCACTGATACTACTTCCTTTCTAGCTGCTTCCATCTTCAAAAGCTTGATCCATCGTATAGAAGTAAAAGATTTTATTGAGAGATCACTATGATCATGAACACTTGTTATATCGCATAGTTAGTACAGAAGGTGGCCAGCCTTTAGTACTTGACAAGCAATTAAACAATAGATGGTATCCTACTAGGCTTCTATCACACAGATAGATAGTCATTCGGCAATACCTCCCCTTCTGGAAGGGTTGTTCTTCTCAGCTTATACAAAATGAAAAGGAGAGAAAAAAACGAATTGAAGAGAATTATATATGAAAAAGTACTGGCACAATATCTGGCTTGGAATCTACCTCTGAACTATAGAGGTTTGTTATAGGAGAACAATACATTTATATATATCAACATCAAGTATTATAGCATCGTATTTTGCATGCCTAAATATTTTGCTATTCCGTCCATCAATCTACGGACCCATGCTCTTGCTTGAGCTCATAAACAATCACCTTTGAAACTCCCTCGACATCGAAAATCAAATTTGGGATTTCATTCTAGACATCATCATTACTAGAATTTTATGCTTGCACCGCAACCTTCCTCGTATAGTAATACGACTCTCTATTAATAAGAAGGAATAAATATTCAATAGGTAGACAATCAACTTAATTAGTCTATCAATGATGACTTATATATCACCACGACCCGATTAGCGGTACTCAATCTCAACATCCATTCCAATACAACTCTCACGCTTGTAATCGGCTCATTACTCGCAGAATCATTCCTGCATTACTATGGTCCACCACTAACCTACTGTAGTCATTCATTTTCTATGAAATCTTAATAGCTAACCATACGGAGTCCATACATGTCGTATCAAATTCTTCTAAGGAGGCAACATAATCACCATTTCATGATTCATGAAGAACACTCCTGAACTTGGCGTACATATGACATGAAGCAGATAAAATTGCAGAAGAGTTTCAATAAAAGCAACGATAGCAGGTTAATACCATTATTAACCATATGTCTTTATTATGAGACATGAAGCTCAAAGGTTCATTTAGTCCTTTCGTAACATGGTCCTGACTTATCTCAAGATATGACCTTATAAGATAGATAGCCCGCTCACGGCGATTTCATAAATTAAATCTTTACCAAACTACTATCACGGTTGAGTATCGCACAATCATCAGAAGGAATGTCAATCTTTCAAACCATAATACAATCTTCATGGCTTTAACCATTATCACTGTATTCCTCTGGCACGAGCGCCGATAATTGTCTTCTTACACTTAAAGTGTCGGCCACTTCTTTGGCCTTTCCTGATAGTAATATTTCCTTACAATCAATGTCATTTTAACCACCTTCACTAAATTTTTCTACCTCATTTCAAATCACTGCTTATGTGAAAATGCTTTTCTTAAGTCCTTGTGATAAAAAAAGTCACCATTTTTTCATAAGTCACTGCCTTAGTCTTTAAATGTAAACATTATCATGGCTGACTCTCGATCGTACTTAGAACATCTTTTATCTTAAGTCCTAATTGCCCTGAACAATTTCGACCTTTACTAGTTCGATCCATACTTTCTCGTGGTTTAACACGTGCCCCACTTGGCATCATTATAATTACGCCATATTTCCTTTATCAACATTTCTATTCTTGAGAATTTTGAATATTACCTTTCTCTTTGTAAAACCTCTAAGGTTATCCTTAAATCGTTCCTCCCGTATTCCCTAGATACAGGGCATATCAAAATACCATTTACTAATACTAGAACCATTGTCTATGTACTTCTAAAAATTTTCTTTACTGATCTTTAAAGGTTGTTGTTACCTTGATCCTTTCCAATTCATACTGTCAAAACTCATGTTGTCCCTATTAAGGGTGGATATCAACCTTTATGCATTCCCCTAGGATTCATCTCAAGTTATCGAAGTTATATCCTTAATTCCACCTCGACAGTCTATACCAATTTCACAATAGCATCTTTATTCAAACTGAGGTCAACCCATATGGCCTCCAAAAGATAACAATGTTTACCCACTTTCCTTCCCTAATTTGGTAATGACAACAGGGATGTTCTGGAAGATATTGGTCGTGTTCAACGTGAGCTTCTTCTTAATAATTCCTCATTTACTTTTGTTGTTTATCTCAACAGTCATCTCAATGTTGGGATATCTTTCATACCTGGCGTCTCCCTTTCTGGGTATCAAGCCACCGGTCTTACACTTCACATTCTTGAAGGTCACTTCCTTCATCCAATTTTCCTAATTTCTTACTTCCTTGTCTCCTCAGTCTATCCGCGTCTCATTATTTATCCTTCGAACTATTTCAAGGTTTCCTCGACTCCTCCCAACTTACAGGGGATAAACTATATGTATCTCTTATGCCTTCAACCATCAACTTTAAATCATGGTGAATCACCCTCATCCTGACGATTACATACTTTTCTATTTCTATTGCTATGAGTCTTTAGGGTTTCCTCATACCCAACTCCCTTATCATTCCTCAAACTCTATTGTCTTTATTTACCTTTCCACTTCAGTTTCTTTTTTTTTTTATTTTCTTTTCTATTACAATCATTTCATGAACCCACTACTCATTGACTTCAAACATCACGTCATTCTGGGATTCTTGTCATCAGAACGAATCTTGACAACTTTTACAACTTAGCTTCATAATTCATCATACTCGTCCGCCTTTGTTCCGGCTCTAAAGATTTTACACTATCTCCATAACCTTGGGAATTACTTTCCCGAAAACAATTGACTGAACTTTAATCAGTTTATTCTAACCTCTGGCTCCGTGCCTTTCTTGGTCTTTCACCAGCGGGTGGCCTCTCTCTTAGAAGGATAAGTGACAAAAACAGTCTTTTGTGATTCGTCCATCATTTAGAATCTCAAATGATTCCTATATTTCCTTTAGCCAGGCTCTCGCCTCTACTGGGTTCGCTTGTTCCTTGGAACTCTGAGAGCTTAGCGACTTAAAGGTCCTGAAATAATTTCCCACCGCACTGTCTCCTCAGGGTGGTGGTTGGGGATAATAGTCTAAGTTCTCTTTAGACAGGTCCATGAACTGCCGTATAGGAGTACCGTCTCAGGTCTCCTTTCTTTACTCAACTTTCTGTTTCCTTAGTATGAAATGTTTCATCCTTCTCCCATACTTGGGGTTATCTTATACGTTAAAATCCTTGTTTTCCACTTCATTATGATATGGGCTCCTTCTTTCTTAATGGCAACCTCTCTGACTATCACATTCGGGGTTTGCCCTAAATCTTATTCCTCGAGCTATGAATTTCATCTAAGATCTAGTCCTTAAGCTCTTAAACGTTTGGAACCCAAATTCTGTAGGAATACCTCGTTATTCCCTTATCATCTTTCTTGGTATTAATCTCTTCTCCAGTCATTAACTCTCTGCCTTCATTCATCACTTTTTCTTGGCACAATATGATCTTTTTCGATAATTCGGGCTGTATTACAATCTCAAACAGCGTTTCGGTACCGGCTCCGGTTACCTTCACTTCTATTTCCATTTTCTCAAAATCTCTTATCAACTCTCCCAAAGACATTTTCATCTTGAGTCTCTCCTTTATAATAAGGGCATTAGCCACCATTTTGGCTTTCCCTGGATGATAAAGAATCTCATAATCGTAATCCTTGATTAGCTCTTACCACCTCCTATGGCGCATGTTGAGCTCTTTCTGCGTGAAAATGCACTAGAGCACTTATGGCTTGTGTAAATCTCGCACTTCTCTCCATACAAGTAGTGCCTCCAATCTTTAGGGAAAAACTATTGCCACGAGCCCAAGCTCATGGGTGGGGATATTGAATTTTATATTCCCTTAATTGTCTTGACGCGTACGCGATTACCTTGTTGTGCTGTATAAGAAGCACCCTAATTCCTTATGCGAAGCGTCACTACAAATCACAAAATCTCCTTTTCCATCCGGAAATGCTAACATAGGAGCCGTCACCAACCTTTGCTTCAGTTTTTGAAAGCTGTTCTCGCATTTCTCTGTCAATTCGAACTTCTCAGTCTTATGAGTAAGCCGCGTTAAAGGGGCTACTATCTTTACGAACTTGAACGAACCTCCGGTAGTGACCGACCAATCCTACCTCTGGTAGTTTCCCTAACCATGGTTATCAATTCCTCAGTGGTCCTTTATTCATTCTTGTCAGGATCCCCCACGGGATCCTCCTCAACAACAATCCCTTCTAGGACAACATCCTCAACCGCTACATCCTCAATATGAACATCATCCGGTCCCTCGTTAGGACGCTATATCGGATCCATAATCTGATCTCCAATAAGTAATAAAACATCATCGCGTTGTTGCTCCTTAACCTCAGGGTTCGGAGTCCCTCTACCATATACGATAACGAACTACGCTTCTATCACGATATTTATAAGGGTTCCCATTAGGGTTTTAACTGTCAGTACTACGTTAGGTAGTCCGACTATGAACTTGGCAAGAGTTCTTATTATCTTAGTGAACTTATTATTTTAACGTCATATCATCTCTGAGGTTTATAACGCTTAGCTCTGATACCATTTCTGTAACACCCCCAAATCCGGGGTCGGGGATCTGGGTTGTCACGAGTTCCATTTCCCGTAATAACACCCAATCTTAATAAATAATCAACTACTCTGTACTGTGACCCCACAATAAACACACACACCACAAGTTATAGTCTCAGAGATGAACACTCAAAAATAACACAAGTCCTTATATTCCACAATTATAAACCGTTACACCTTAAAAAGGTTCAGAATAAATTTACATATTCCTTGCCATTATTACAATTCATATTATACATAAGTCTGGTTCATCAAAAGTTGAAAGCCTAGCCTATTGGTAGCTCCTACCTCAGCTACGGCGGCATCAACGCTTCCAGAAAACTGCGGAACGTTTCCTAACCGCTTGCGAATTGGAAGCTTGGTCTTGTTCATCTTTTCTATCTGTTGTTGTGTGATGAAAGAAGAAAGCAAGGGTGAGCAGCAAGCCCACCAAAATAATATGTATAATGATTTACAATATGCGAGCCTTCTCATAGTACTCATGAAAGTCTTGGTCAAAAGAAATGAACCAAGTTTGATATATTAATGAGATGAAGTCGCAAAATATTCAGTATATATACATATATACTTTTCAAAATCTTGGAAGTCCTCTTCCATGCATAATATACACAGAGTTCCAGTTTATAACTGTATAAAAATATCGTTGCAAGGTGATCTCATATATCTACCCTTGTCTCAACATTTTTCTGAAAATCTTTGATATGCATAAGATAATCATTAACTAGATATAAGTTGAAAATATGAAGTTACAAGATACCCCAATATACTTATATCTTTTCCAAATATTACTTGAACTACCACCGTTCAAGTTATAATCAGTTCAAAAGTTCATCACATAGATGAGACTACAAGACAAGATTTGAATAGATTCAATCTTTGAATATCATTATAAATAATGAAGTTACGAGATACTTCATTAAATCCCGATATATATATACACCTATATATATACATTTCATACACTCCTTGAAAACCTCTGTTATGAAAATTATAAACAGAGTTGCAATATCCAATGAATTTGGAAAGGAGAAAACCTTGGCATAAACCTGATATCTTGCTGATCAGGCAAAGATACCAATAAGTAACCTTTTTCTACTTGTAGATGAACGAATTCCCCACTGGTCATCACCCTGGCCGTAATAGGACCTTATGCTGGACTGCCACTCAGCCACTTATGCATTTGATGGACTCCCACTGAGCCACTTACACTTTCATGGACGTCCACTGAGCCCATGTTGCTTATGCCGACTCGATAGATGAACTTACTTCCCGAACGTTGGGTAAGTAATCAATTCATTTACCAAAACAGCAACCTCGTTGCGAATATAAAATACACCACAGAGCCGGATCCCTCAGGTTTTGAGCGAGTATTTAAATCCCCTTTAAAAGGAAGATCTTAAATATAAAAATGAGTTTTGGGATCCGCTCTAACTTTTAAAAATCATTTTGAAGACTCGAAAACACTTTAAAGAGTGTTTGGAGTAATGCTGATTTAATGAAGTAAATCAGTCCCAATATATTTAGAAAATATCTGAATATTATTATTTACATAATATTCCCATAAAGAATAATCTTTATACAAATAATTGAAGTAGAAGTTGTAAGACTTATACTTGAAATGAGTATTAAATAACCAAAGATATACTTATACGAAAGTACTATCTTTATTTGAATAATCGAAAATAAGTTTGATTATCGAAACATTATTCTTTAATAAAATAAAGAATATTATTAAATAACAAGCGAAGTCATAATACCTTGAATGAATATTATAAATAATATTCATTAAATAAAATAACGGAGTCATACATCCCCAAATGAATATTCAATTAATAATCATTAATAATATAACTGAGTCATAAGCCCTCGAATGAATATTCGAAATAATATTCAATAATAAAATAAAGGAGTCATAAGTCCTCGGATGAATATTCGAAATAATATTTAATAATAAAATAAAGGAGTCATAAGTCCTCGGATGAATATTCGAAATAATATTCAATAATAAAATAAAGTTAAAGTTATCGAATAAACCTTATTCGATTAATAGTTTTGAAAACTATAACCATATATATATAAAAATATATATATTATACTCGGGAACATCGACTCCCGGTTTTAGAAAATATTCACTTTTGGCTCCCATATACTAAGGTTATACGCAACTACTGTTTATCTCTAGCATAGGTATTATGCAACTTATAAGCAATTGAATCAACAATATATATCAAGATTACGAAACAGACATGTATATATACCATATCACATGCTCCAATATATCGCAAGATTTTCTAATTAACCACCATGCATCTATCACAAGATAATGCATATACATATGTATACATCACAACAACAGTATAACGGGTAGAAAACATGCCTGAGTGTTCCCGGATATACTTAAGCTTAGAGTGGGTCCGATAACCTATGAACAACAACATAAGTTGGAATTAAACCCCGGTCGCTTAAGAAACTAGACTTTAACCAATTGAACCCTAACGTTCGCTTATGGTCACTCCTACGCTTAACGAATCACATAAGTCGTTCGAGTACCCTCGGCTCCACCATTTTTAATAAATTAACCATTAAGAATTTTAAGGCGATTCTTTCGCGAGTACTCTACCAACTGCCTAATCCACTTTAAATAATTGTTTCATACTCCAATTAGTCATTTAAGGGCCTTAAATAAGGTCTCAAAGTAAAGTGAGGGGTAAAGGTTCGTTCGTAAAACGCCGTTACTTAAAACGGTCGTTTCTCCTAAACCGTAAATCGGATCTAAGCGAACCACATACCAAAACGAAGCTTAGGACATGATCTAGATAAACATGGCAAATTTAAAGATTGGTCAGTGAGTTATCTGGTCCGAGATTCATGTACAACAGTCTAAGGAAAACGGGTATTACGACGGCTATATTTACGAGTTTTCCAAGTTTCTCACTGCACCAAAACCTCACCAAACAACCCACAATTATTAACACATCAAAACCTCAACTACATAATACTATACCAGTCCATATTCTCCAGATTCTTCATCTCAACCAACCACAATCAAGTTCTATTAACTATAACAAGATTCATTCACCAAATCACTCCAATTTCAAATCAAACTACTAATAATCAAAGATCATGCTTCTCATTTTGAAAACCAACCATCAAACTCACTAATAGTAAAAGTAAAGGCTATGGTTTGAAGTTTATACCTTCCTTGGTAGGTGTTAAGTTGCTAGGAAGCCTTAGGGAGCCTCCTACAAGCTTGATCTTTCCAAAGAAATCAAGAACACAAAGTTAAGCTTTGAAATTTCTAAAAGTATGATTGAAAGAACTGTAAAACTGAGGGTCTTACCTTGCTTATTTGGACGATACTTGTGAACAAGAGTTGTAGGCCATCTCAATACCTTTCCAACGAGCTATATAACACAACATTTGAGTGAGTATTGAAGGAGATATGACAATTTCAAGTTACTGGGTTTGTTTTGGCCGAGAGCTTCTCTTCATGGGAGCAAAGTCAAATTTTTAATTTTTGTGTTATGATATTTTGCTTGGTTGATTTCCTTTTTGGCTTGGAAAATTTTGATCTTTTACCATGGTAACTTTTGCATGGCCAAGAATCAACCAACAACACACTTCTTTTTGTCATGCTTATGTCACCATGCTTGTGTCACCTTTTTAACACATGTCCTTTCCTTGTGGTTTGATGATGTCACAATCCTTGCCTTCTTGTACAAGCTTGTCTCTTGGTCGCTTATTTGTTTTACGGTTCGCTTAACTTTCGTTCTCGTTCGTCGTTTAAGGAATCATATCTGGGATCTTATTACTTGGGTTCCCCTAAACCTTTCTCAATATTTTATATTCCTTTTATGATCCTCTCTTATAATCCTTGAATTTAAATCCTTTTAATCATGTTACCTTATACTCATTTCTTTCGGTATCTGGTGGATTTTCGGGAAAAATCAAATTGTCCGGATTCGAATTCTAACGACCTTTACATACACTCATTTACTTTATGGAATACTAATACGATCTTAGAATTTCCATAAAAGTACTCCTATATAGTGTGGTTTGATAATTTTCCTTAATCAGCATCATCAGCAAAAGTTACTATTTATCCGTGTTTCAAAAATTCCAAAAATTGGGGTTATTACAGTTTTAGGAACCGATTTAGAAGGTACTAGGTTTAGAAGATAAGCTGTTGTTTCTAAGGCATGTTCGCAAAATGACTTGGGTAAATCTGAATAACTCATCATCGATCTAACACTCTTTAAAAGAATCGGGTTCCTTTTTTCTGCTACACCATTCTGCTGGGGTGTACCTGGTGCAGTTTACTGGGATTTATCCCATTCTCTGATAAATATTCCCTAAATTATCCAAGTAAGTATTCGCCACCATGATCTGATCGTAGTGACTTGATACTTTTACCAAGTTGCTTCTCTGTTTTAGCTTTATACTCTTTGAATTTCTCAAAGCACTCAGACTTACGGCACAACAAATAAGCGTACCCATATCTAGAATAATCATCAATGAATGTGACGAAATACTCATAACCACCTCTTGCTTGGATATTCATGGGTCCACATAAATCAGTGTGAACCAATTCTAACACTTCTTTGGCTCTATTCCCCTTTGCCTTGAAATGCCTATTAGTCATTTTACCTTCCAAGCATGATTCATAAACCGGAAATGGCTCCACTGCCAATGAGCTTAAAGGCCCGTCTACTACCAGTCTTTGAACCATTCTCAAGTTAATATGACCTAATCTCAAGTACCAAAGATATGTTTGGTTCAAACTAGAAGGTTCCTTTCTTTTAATAGATGTAGAAGACGTGTTGTTCAATTCCCTATATTGTAGTTGCAATTCAGGTTGACTAGGATTAATTATATACAAATTTTCTTACAATGTACCAGAACATATAATTCGTTTATTCATCATAATAGAAACATTACGATCCAAATAAACATTATAACCATCCAGAGCAAGCTCCGAATTAGATTTCTTCTGAACGAAGGTACATAAAGACAATTGTTCAAAACCAAAATCCTATCAGAACCAAAAGATAAATGAATAACTCCTACTGCAACTACTGCTACTTTCGTAGCATCTCCCATAAACACGTATATCTCACCATCTCTAAGCATTCTGGATAGCTGGAATCCCTGCATAGAATTACAAACATGATCAGTGGCTCTTGTATCTACACACCAAGTGCTCGTAGATATAGGCGCTATATATGTTTCTATAACTAGAGAAAGAGACATACCGGTATTGTTTATCTTCTTAGGAAGAGGACAATCCTGTTTCCAGTGACCTGACTGCTTGCACATGAAGCACTTTCCCTTAGGCTTTTTCACACCACCTTGAACTCCCACTGTATTCGCAGCTTTTTGTGTCTGAGACCTTTTCTTCTTCTTCTTCTTCTTCTTCTTACCTTTCGGTTTAGAGGAAGAACCTTTCTCAACCACATTCACTTGAACATTCTGCCGAAATAATCCTTCAGCTGCCTGAAGTTCTGTCAGAAGTTCCGCGAGACTATACAATCTCTTGTTCATGTTATAATTCAAGCGAAACCTCTCCAAACTCTTAGGCAAGCTCATAAGGACAATGTCAATCTGGGTTTCCCCGTCAATTTCAGCACCAAGGATCTCTATCTCATTCAGATGAGACATCATCTTGAAAATATGATCCCTTATAGGCGTTCCTTCAGTCATCTGAGTATTCATTAAAGCCTTCATGGCTACTTGCCTAGCAGCCCTATTCCGATCTCCACAAAGTTCCTTGAGATTAAAGAGTATATCCGAAGCTGTGGCCATAGACTGATGTTGATGCTGTAAAACACCCGACATTGCTGCCAGAATGTAACATCGTGACATCTCATCAGCCTTAATCCACCGCTTATAATACTCTTTCTCGTCTTCAGGAGCATCAGCAGCAGGCTGATCTGGCTTGGGTTTTTAAGTGCAAAACTTGTACTCCTCAGCATTCAACACAATGTCCAAATTTCGTTTCTATTAAATATAGTTAGGTCCGGTAAGTTTGTTATCCTTAAGTATGGTGAACAGTGGATTAAAACCCATTGTATCCTAAGAATCATGCATAAAACATCACATAACAAATAAAGGGTGCATTAAATATTAAGTCATATTGGTTCCTCTAACAATTATTAAAATTAATGCACTAACATTTAAACACCATAAGTTTATGGTACGTCATGATGGGTGACATGTATACCACCTAAATATTAAATGTTACTTATGTCCTATTACTAAATAATACGCCACGTTAGGGTAGTCAATATTATTTTTAATAGCTAAGTGTATACCATTATCAAATCTTAAATCATAATTATATCAGATGCCATCAAATGATATCTTATAATTATTCGAAATCTATGAAACTTGGTACGCCACGATGGGTGACATGTATACCTTCCAATATTCGTTATTAATTTAAGAAGTTTGTTCTAGTAATCTCCTTAACATTCCAGACACCATAAATTACATGTCACGATGGGTGACGTATATATAATTCATATTTATCTCTATGTTAAATCACATATAAACAATAATGGAGACCATGGGATTTGATTTCATATCAATTCCCTCTCCCATTTAGTATTTACTTTGAGGATTTTAATCTAGATGCATCGTCTGATGTTATTTTTTCGAATTTCACATGTAATATGTAAACAACAAAGAACACATAACATAGCAGTATACTCGCATGATTAAAGCATTTAAAACATTCCTATGTCCATATCATTCTAGCATGTTGGGGTTAGTATCACATGACATAATAACACAGACAAGAAACACATAGTAGCAATAATCAAAATCAGCAGTATCTAATAAAGCTCATTCACTATTATGGCCTCATATAAGCTGATCAATGGATGTCTTGATCAACGGATGTCCTGATCAACGGATGTCCTGATCAACGGATGTCCTGATCAACGGATGTCCTCAAAAATAGATGTACTGATCAACGAATGTCCTGATCAACGTCCTTCGAAAAGTTCTGAAAATCTTTGAGAGCCCGGTTGAACGCCTAAACAGCTTCAGAACGACTTGAAAACTGGGGAAATAGATCTTTAAATGTATTGCAGCATTTTCTTCTCGTTCTGCCGTTTTTGAAAAGGTATTGTAAGCCTCAATCGGAGCTCCCCGAAAACAGAATGCAGCAGCGGAAAATCTCTGTTTCTTACATCTTCGTTGATCGAACAATTACATACAACTGAATAAGTCTATTCTATTATATCAGATCATAACCTTGATCAATTATAAATTGAAACTACAAGATTATAAAAACTAGAATAGAAAAGACTATCACGATCAACCCTCGTGATTTACAACAAAACCACGATAAACCACGTGGGATCTTAACCATAATTAAAATATGGTCATAATAGTTAATAAGAACCTGCATCACAGAATCAATACAAGCATACCACTATATACATATATATATAATTATGACATGGACTTCATATCATAAAACGCAGACCCTAGAACCAGGCTCTGATGCCAATTGTTGGGACAACAGATCTCGGCCCTGCGTTTTACGATATGAATTTATTATAGAGGGTTCGAACAGAACGTTAACCTTAATCATTACGGCGTAAGCGATTCAAATCCACGTCTTCTACTGTATTCATCGATTCTCCTTGGACGAAGTGTGGGCTTCGATCTCCCAAGGTTTACCTCTCATGATAGCTCCGGAAATCCAAAACCCTAGCTGGCTCCTTGAGAAAAACGTTTGCCTCTCTCAAATCCTAGGATGTTATTTTCTATATTCTTGCACACACATGCACGCACACCGCACTTTTTGCTTCAGGAGAATTAGAATATTTATAGGCTACAGTAGGGATCATGGATAATTAGGTCGGACCTCCCAATGACATTCCGGGCCAAGCCCAATGTCATTAAATATTAATTCAATCCACTAAAGAATTAATATTTGTATTACCTTCCCTAATTCCGTAAATTAATTATTTAATTCAGCTCCCATATTATTTGTTTGTTAAATTCCCCATGTTTAAGATATCGCATGTCCATTAATTAAATTAATTTCTGACAATTAATTTAATCAATATCTTTTATCCTTGATCATCCACTCAACCTTATAATTGTGCAAGAACAAATCTGCATGCAGGACTAAAGCACAATTACCTTTATGAGCTTTCAAGAGGACATCATCACCCGAAACTATTCTTCGGACATGGTTTCCTTTTATAGTCAATATCCCACTCTATATATAATGTCATTGCCCAATACATAAATTCATAATTTAAAATAATTTACTTAATGTATGAATGAAGGCATGTGCATTAAATTCAAGTGTCAATCACTATATCCGGATTAAGAACCTAAGCAATACTAATATCGTAGAATCTTAGTTCTTCTTTATTGTAAGAATAAAAGAACTATTCTACTATCTTGATCCCGTTCAATATACATAAGCATTATTCAATAGTTAAGATAAACTATTTTTAAATAATACTTCAGTCGTTCCAGTGGTTTGCCTAACACCACTTAGATTGTGAACCTTTACTATATTATATAAGGTGTCTGACAATCTAATCTTCTGCAATCTCATTTGATACTAGATTATCTACAATATATAATATATAGACAATGCAAAAATATGCATTGAAGATTCTCAAAAGATTATTATATACTTCAAACGAATAGTTCAGTATAACCCCTAACATTTAAATCCATTAACAGATTATTTATTTTTACTATATTATACTAGCTTCATACTTGTGCGTGGCGATTTATAAATTATTAATATAAGTATAATCAATCAATCAGACAAATTCAGTAGATATCATATAAAACAATGTCTTGGGACGCTATAATGTACGCAGTTTTACCCTCACTCAAAAGAATGAATAGTGTGTTTTCAGCAACGAACCTCAGCTTGTGTATGTACGTAAATGTGTGTTATAAATAATGATACATCAAAATATGTAATGTTAAAACTTAATCAACATGAATTACATCATATAACTCATATATCAACAATTTAAAAATAATGTACGACTTCTAAAGTTATGAATGTTTCAATAATTTAAAATAAAAATGATTTTGTTCTTAAAGCTCGACTTGTGAAATAAATTGATAAAATTATATGAATTAAGAAACAGGTCTAGAGTGTGCGTATATAATTGTAAGATGAAAGTAGTATTTGATCTCCATATAACTTATAAAATTATAAATTATACCTTAAGGTTGGTCGATTAAAAAATATATGTGAACTATTAGTGGACAACTCGACTCGGCTCGAGTTCAGTTCGACTCGGTTGTTCGTGAGTAAACTCGTGTTCGGATAGGTTCGACTCGGCTCATTTGTGAACATTTTTTTTGGCTCGATTTTTAAACTCGATTTTTTGGCTCGATTTTTAAACTCGGTATGCTCGGCTCTCCTCGGCGAACTTCGTTTCCGGCTCTATTTATATGAAACATATTCGATTTTTATTCCTACCAATTAACGGGACCAATCTCCAATTTGTGATAAAATACTTTGATCTGATTCCGATAATTGTGAAGAGAGGAGCTGCTCTGAAATCCCCTGAGAACAAAAAAGGAGGAGGGGGCGATGGAGAACCAAAACACCAAGAAACCGTTTGTAATTGAAATACCATCCTACCAAGAAGTGAGTAGTAGTATTAATTCCAACCCCAAAACGACGCCGTCCCTGTTACAACCTTCCTCTTCCTTCTCTCAAGCTTTCAACTTTATCAAGAACTCCGACCTCTACTCTCCCCCACCTCCTCCACCACCTGCACCTTCCACTCCTGCTCCTTCCAGGTTCCATTAACATATACTTATTATTATTATTTTTTTAATAATAAGTATATGGGTTTTTATTTTTGATTTTTTTTAGTGGGGGGATTAATGTGGAAGCTCCTGCTTCTGGTGCTGGTGCTTCTTCGTCGGGTTCAACCTATGTAAGGCCACATGGGAATAGTCGTAATGCGATTCTTGTGAGCCATAGACAGGTTAGTGTTTCTGCTTGTGCCTAATTTGTTCTTTTTTATTGAATTTTATCAACTGTTTGCACGTTCTTTCTTTTTTTTTTTTAATCAAGTTGGGAGCTTTTCTATTTGGATATAGTATAATTTGATAATTGTGTTGTGCAAATTTTACTTGACTTGTTTATTTACTTCTAATCTTTGGATATTCTATAATGGTATTAGTTGAATTTGGGTCAATGTGCTCTGTTGGTTGTAATGGAAGTAAGTTTTTTCTAACAATCGGTTAAAGAACTTAACTTTTTCTATGGAGATCTTGTAATTGCTTTTTTCGGGCAACAACTCTTTAAAGTCTATGCATTCGGTTGTAATAGAACAGGAGGGGAGGAAGTGTTCATGAAACAGCATTAATTACTGTTATGTCAGAGTAAGATAGATGATGAAAGGATCTTAGTTATGCAGCACCCTTAAATGGCTGGGGGATATTGGGGACTCCTATACAAAACCAAATGAGGTGTAGTGATCTTATGATAACTGGTTAATGAAATAGAGACTTCAGTTTTTATATCTTGCATTTCTTCTAGGACTGCATTATGGAAAACTATATTGAATATCTCTTAGAAATTTTAGCATCGAAATGACTTAGAAGACTACAAAGGCATTACTGGATGAACCTTTTGAAGGCTAAAAAGAGTGAAGAGTCAAAAAGGTATGAATAGAAAGAAAGCATGATGTAGATGATTGAATGAGAACTGCATTATTGTACATGGGGTTTTGTGTGTGGTGGAACATGTAGCCTGACCTTCAATAGTGGACATTTGCTTATAGAATCGAGAACAGAACTAGAATTATTCGATCGGACATCATCTTCATTGGATCATCTGATGACATTTACATATTGTATATGTATGGTTAGTCACAGATAATACAAACTGTATCAGACTGTTTTGAATCACGAGATGGTAAGTAAAACCAAAAAGGCAGACCAAACATAGGAAAGCTTGTAACAAGGATGCAACATTCATTGAAAAAGATGTGAAACCAAATATATAGATAATCTCTTATACATGTGAAACGCCCATGAGGTTGTGCAATCGTAAAAGAAAAGGGCATTGTTAGACCAGTACTACTGAGGCTTTATTATTATTATTATTATTATTACATAGTAGTTAGGAGCAGTCCTGTTATTTGAGGTGTTTTAGGATAAGATAAAGAGTTAATAACACCAAAAACTGAGATTAACCATATGTACTCTTTTGTATTTGATTAAGGATCATCTATTTATATCTGTTCTTATGATTTTAATTTGGCTCTTATTACAAAACAACTCACAAATTGTCAGGAACAAGTATGTTTCTGACCTAATTCGTTGCTATTTTTGGTATTTTCTGTTAATACAAGTATTAGAACAAGTAGATATAAGAGAAATGTAGCAGAGAAAGAGAGATTAGACAGAGATTAGAGAGATCAGAGAGGAGAGAGATAGAACTTGCAGAGGAAGATACGAATCTAGAGAGAGAAAGTTAGTTACAGGAGAGAGAAAGAGTAGAGAGAGAGGGATGGGTGGCAAATGCCTTTTCTCATAATTAACATAACAGAATAGAACACAGCAATCTGGTTTATATAGGCTGGTACCTTACACAAGTCTAAAGACTATAATGCCCTTATACCACTACTGAACACAGAATAGATCATAACACAGGACTAACATAGGACATATACTATTACTATAGCACACCTACTGCTACTACACAATTAATCATTCTGCTCAACTATTAGACTAGCACTCTCCTGACAACTCCTCCTTCAATTAAACCGTCCTCTTGGTTGCAGAAATCAGGAAAATTGCAAATAGTAATTCTTCATCCTCCCAAGTAGCTTCATCAACACTGCAGCCTCTCCATTGAACCGGCCTTTGATAAACCATTTTATGATCCCTGAGAATGCTTCTAGTATCTAGCTGTCTCAATGGTACGAAATCAAACGGGCCCCGATCATTTACTTGGTGGAGTTGTTTCTGCACCTTGCTTTGACTAATTGCTTTTTTTAATTGGGAGACATGGAATATTGGATGCACCCTTGAAGAAGCAGGTAAGGCCAACTTATAGGCAAGTGACCCTATTTTTCCCAGAATCTCATAAGGTCCTTAAAACTTAGCAGCTAGTTTTAGATTCTTCCTTATAGCCACAGTCACTTGTCTATAGGGTTGAAGTTTGAGATATACCCAATCTCCCTTCTGAAACATTCTTTCCGATCTTTTTGCATCAAAATTTGCCTTCATCTTTATCTGAGTATTCTCCAACAGTTCCCTGAGTCTGCTCCATTGCTGGTGCTTCCCTTCCAGCATCTCTTCCAAACTGCTAATATTAGTGTGAGCTATATTCTGCCAAGCTAAGTGCCTAGGCTTAGTGCCATCGACTATCTGATAGGATGTAGTGTTCAAGGTTGTATGAAAGGTAGTATTATACCACCATTCAGTTGATCATAACCAAGCTGACCAATTCTTTGGGACCTCACTGGTAATGTTTCTCAGATATTGTTCCAAGCATTGATTTATTCTTTCAGTACTACCATCAGATTGTGGATGATAGGCTGTACTGAAATTCAATCTAGTACCAAATAGCTTGAATAGGTTCTCCTAGAATTCTCTTAAAAAGAGGCTATCCTGGTCACTTACAATGATCTCAGGTAAACCATGTAACCTATAATTAGCTCAAAGAATACTTGTGCCAAGCTCTTAGCAGAAATAGGGTGAGGTAACCCTACAAAGTGTCCATATCTGCTAAGCTTGTCAATTACAACCCAAATAACTTCATTTCCCTTGGACTTGGGTAGTCCAGTGATGAAGTTTATAGCTATCTCCCTCCAAGGTTCTTGAGGAATGTTGAGTGGTTGTAGAAGCCCTGGATACTTCACATGTTCCCCTTTACTTTGTTGACACACACTACATTCCCTAATCCACCAACCAATGTTTTGCCTGATAGAAGGCCAGTAGAAATACTCTAAGACCCTCTTGGTGGTAGCTCTCACTCCAGAATGACCTCCCAAGCTATGACTACGTAGCTCTTCAAAGATTTGTCTTCTCAGGTCACCCTTCTTACCCACCACCCATTTACTCTGTACATGAGCAGGCCCTGTTTCATGTAGTATTACTTTGGACCAACTTTGTTAACTGTAACTTCAGCAATAATATCTTGCACTTCTAGATCATCTTCATAACTTTCCTCTATCTGTTTCAACCATCTTGGAACCACTTCTGAAATCTGAACAGCTAGCTCCAGCTTCTAGTTCTATCTGTGAGTTTGGTGAAAGAAGAACAGTGGTTCCACTCCACCGAAACTGCATTGTCTTGTCATGGTAATTACACCTGAAATCCCCTAGCTGAGATAACCACTCCACTCCTAAAATCAGATGCCAATCTTTCAATTCTGCAACATAAGCTGTAATGGACTTCTGGACACATGGAGGTACTACTGAATTCTGTTCCATTGGGGAGTGACATCACCACTGGATCACTAGGTTGAATTGTCAGACCCAATTCCCTACAAAGCTCACTTGAAACCAAGTTAACTGCACTTCCACCATCTATTAAGATCTTATATCCCTTCTCTGCTCTTTTTCCCACAAACTGCATAGGACCTGTACTTTTACCTCATTGATTCCAAACCTTTCATCTGTCCCTTCCATATAATTTTGAATTCCTTGAGGTGCAGTCCTTAATGAACCTTGTTCAGAAGTCTCAGCTTGCTTATTACTACTTATAGTGTTATAAGTCATGTCTCTCTCAGGCAATTCCTCAAACACTCAGAGTGCTGAACCAATTTGTCCATAACTTCCAGTCTATAGGTGTGATTACTGAGATTTTGCAAACGTTCGACTCGCCTGTACTAGCACAGCACTGTTGAAGCAATGATTGATCTTAAAAAGGAGTTTTGATACCACTTTGTCAGGAACACGAATGTTTCTGACCTAATCTGTTGCTATTTTTGGTATTTTCTGTTAATACAAGTATTAGAACAAGTAGATATAAGAGAAATGTAGCAGAGAAAGAGAGATTAGACAGAGATTAGAGAGATCAGAGAGGAGAGAGATAGAACTTGCAGAGGAAGATAAGAATCTAGAGAGAGAAAGTTAGTTACATGAGAGAGAAAGAGTGGAGAGAGAGGGATGGGTGGCAAATGCCTTCTCTCATATTCGACATAACAGAATAGAACACAGCAATCTGGTTTATATAGGCCAGTACCTTACACAAGTCTAAAGACTATAATGCCCTTATACCACTACTGAACACAGAATAGATCATAACACAGGACTAACACGGGACATATACTATTACTATAGCACACATACTGCTACTACACAATTAATCATTCTGCTCAACTATTAGAATAGCACTCGCCTGACACAAATGCTATGTAATTGAAAAAAAAACTTCAACGGAACCCTTGTCCGACAATACCGTATTCTTTTAGAATTCCACAACATCATGAGTTATAAGAGATTAGATTTATTTGAAATTGATGGATTTATATTTGTTTTATCTCTTGTACATGCTCATGAGGTTTTAGAATTCGAAAAGAATAGGGTATTGTCATACAAGGGTTCCATTGAGGTTTTCTCATTACATAGCAGTTTGGAGTAGTCATTTGAGTTGAGTTGTTTTGGGATAAGAGTAAGGAAATTCGCTACTTAATGTTTGTTGTCATGCCATGCTTAGAGCAAGGAAGTGGAGCACGCACTTGCTATAAAATAATTGGTATATATTTATTACTATTTAATAGGAACAAAGTGGATTGTAGTTGTTTTAACTTTTGACTAATAAAAAATAAATAGATAATTAGGAACGATCGAGATTGTAGTAGTTGAAAAGGAAAAGGTTTTATTTCATTCATGTACTACTTTCTTTATTATTATGATTTTACTTTGGTTAAATTTTAGAGTTTCGGTTTGCAGTCTTCAGTAAAAGATATCGTTAGAAGTAAAAAATTATTAGAAGACTTTAAGTGAGATATTTCTCTGGTTGTGCATTGTGGTTCTTGTTCAGTTAGGGCTTTTAGGTTTTAACTTTTTATTGTTTTTTATGCCAAACGAAGAATTAGAATATTAGTTTGTTTTTATTTTATTTATTAGTTAGAAATAGATTTGATTGTAGTATGTTTTAAAGTAAAATTGTATATACTAGTCGATATTCTAGTCTTTTTCAAATTAGTACTCTGCTGTAATTTATTTTCTGATATTAAATTGAGACAACAGAGGTCCTAACAAAAGCCCATTTGAGTATCTCTCTTTGAAGATTAAACTCCAGCTTGATGTAAGCTCTGCATTCGCCTGTTATACAAAGCAAAAAGTTTTCCAAACATTGTATAACACAATTATAATCTCTACAAGAACCTGTCTTCTATTTAGATGTATTGTATTTCTGGTTTAAATGTATTGTGCAGTGTGCAAAGCACTTAACTAACATGCTTGATGTTTACTGCTCTTGCAGAAAGGAAATCCTTTGCTAAAACATGTAAGAAACGTGAGATGGGAGTTTGCAGATATTGTCTGCGATTATTTGTTGGGGCAAGATACGTGCGCTCTATATCTTAGGTTTGTATATATGTACTTGCTAGAATGTGTTTCTGATTTACTTCTGCTGCTGTATATAAGTATAGATCATAGATGTATCACCCTTTTAAAGCCTCGCTGTAGTTTGTAATGTTTCATTATGATTGACACAATGTTTAGGTAGGTGGCAAAAGCAAAAGAAAGTTAATTATTTGCAGTTGATATATAAGTACTGTGCTGACTAGAAAATCGGGGCATTTGACTATAACATTGTTGTATTGTGTCTCGCTCAATTTGGTGTTGTAAGAAAGTTTAAAACAAAGTTTTAATAGATCTTATCTATTACCTGTTATATCTTCCATTTTTTGTAATCGTATAAACAGAATATTGCTTATCTTAGTGTCTAGTATCCGTGCTTTCTGAATATTCAGCACATAGAATTTTCATTGAATTTTATTAATCTTAATTTGGTTAAACTTTATCCAGGTTGGAGCTAGTCAGGCTATCAATAATTATTGCTGACTTGTTTATATAACACTTATCGCAATGTACACAGGCATTATATGCAAAAATATGTAGATTAGCCTGCCTGCAGTACATGGACTGGTAATCTAATTGTAACAATTATTTCTTCCGATGCAGTGTTCGCTATCATCTGCTTCATCCCGATTACCTGTATTTTCGAATTAGGGAATTGCAAAAGAAGTTCAAGCTTCGAGTTGTTCTCTGTCATATTGATGTTGTAAGTTCCTTCAATATCTAACTTTTATCTCTATCTGTACCAAATAACTATATTAGTATAATTTCAGTTCTACAATACCTTGGATACTTTTTCTGAATTTATGATTCTCTTTCTTGTTGTTTGATCCATGATCCAGGAAGATGTGGTTAAGCCTTTACTTGAAATTACCAAGACATCTATGCTTCATGACTGCACCCTTCTGTGTGGTTGGAGGTAATTATCTCATGACTGTTTCTGTTTCTGCCTGTTCTGATTAATATATCAAAAGAATATAAAATTTCCAATCACTCAGTAATATTGATATGTCGCTTTTACCATTGCACATCTAAGAGAAAATATTTTGACATGGCTTTTGTGAATCAAGGCATAGGCACATTTTACGAACATGGCTTTTGCAAAAACTTTATGAGTCTAAGCGGTTCTTAGCTTTTTCATAATCTGTTGTAGCTTGGAAGAATGTGGCCGGTACTTGGAGACTATGAAAGTATACCAACATAAGTCTGCAGATATCATTCAAGGTCAAATGGACACAGACTATATGTCACGGGTATCTATATCTATCAGGTTTTTATTTTAGCGTCGAACGTTTATATCTAGGTCAATTAGGGATCTTTATTCATAGTTTAATGATTTAATGTAGCTTTGAACATCTAAGCTTATAAGTTCCGAATAGGGATAATTCTTTTCTTTTTTTGGGTTGCAGTTGACTCATTCTCTTACAAGCATCCGCCATGTCAACAAGACAGATGTGGTTACTCTTGGTTCTACATTTGGGGTACCTCTGAATCTGAAACTCTGAATAAATGACTTTTGCCCTTTCTATATCTTGAAAAAAATCTAAAAATGAGTAGCTGTTCTTTTGTAGTCTCTTTCTCATATAATGGATGCATCCATGGAAGATTTAGGTCGATGTCCTGGAATAGGGGAACGTAAGGTATCGTTTCGTGTATTTATTCTCTTCTTGGTCATTGAACACGTAATTTTTCAGAGGCATAAGCAGCATTTTAATAGGTGACTGCGATAATAATTAAACTTGATGCATTTGATATACTCTCAGATTAGATATTTATATTTGCTGTTAAGAGTAAATCCAGTATATCTGGATCTTAGAAAAATGCCAAATATTATACTATGAGTTGGACAATGAAGAGATCAATACTGTACTTTTTTTCATTTGGCATGATTGCATGAACAGTACTTTCCTTTTAAGAGCATTTAAACCCAGTTTTAGTGATATTAGCAATCATGGAATATTTTTTATGAGTTCTATTGGTAGTAATTACAGTTACTAATCTTTGTTCATCACAATGAAAATAAATCAGGTAAAGCGCTTGTATGAAACTTTTCATGAACCATTTAAGCGTGTTGTTTCCCATAAAACGACTATCTTTGGAACCCCAACAAAGACTGCCCCCGTGTCCGAAGGGAATATTAATGAGAAGGATACGGAGGATGGTAGCGAGTGCGAGAAGAAAGAACCTGAACTAACTGTCAAAGCAGCGTTGTCGGAAGCTTTTGCAAAATATTCAGGCAAAGTTGGTGAGAACAGTAAAACACAGCTTAAGAAAAAAGCAGTATCCAAAGATAATAATTCGGTAGATGATTCTCCAGATTCATGAATTAATTTCTGGAACAGACACTTAAATGCACGACGGTGATATAAATTTTCTTGAGATATTGCATGTTTATTTTCAGATTAAAGGGCTAGTATATCAAGCCAGTAAAGACTTTCCTTTTCTTTATTTACTGTGTTTTGCTTCTTGCAATGTTTAAGATTTGTTCAACATTCCGTATCCATTTTTTTTTCTGGTATGAAGAAATGTGTAACTATTTAGACTACTTGTTGATATGCTTATTGAAAGATGTATTTTGCCAAATGCCAAGCAGATAGATACTCTCTTCACTTGTCTTGATAAGACCAGTAAGCAAATTAAGTGCAATATTCCCTTTTTTACCTGTTCTCCTGCATTTTGATAATTCTAGGAACTTTTCTTCAGTGTCATTAGTTTATGTGCTTAAGCATTATTGCTTACATCAGTCAATAATTCTAAAGATTCAGAGAGTCTACTATATTTTGCTTACAAAATGTTTATTTGATTGGTAAATATCAGTAAGGTGTTATTTTTTCACTTTTGCTTTTGGTTTCTCTTGAGTTCTTGGATTGTTTGATAAAAGAGATTGTGGGTCCATTTATTTGAAACCATGTGTTCTTTATACAAAAGAACAAAGTCACTTTGCTGTGTTCAAATTACACACCCACACACATTAGGTGATCTCTTGAATGATTCATTATATATGTGTGTACTGCAGTGCAGTTGCATAATATTAAAGATAAGAGAAGCTCCAATACTGATAAAATCAGGGGTAGCAACTAAAAAAATGGAAGTGAAAAGAATATGAAGTATAGAAGTAAAGATAAAGTTTATTGCTTTGAGTCTGAAAAATGTAAAGATGAGGACTGGTATTACAGCAAACAGGTGGTGGTTGAGTAGACAAAAGTGCTGGAGTTAAAGCAAAATAAGTAGGTCTAAAGGAGGGAACAAAGCATGAAAAATGCAGCCTTAGCAAAGGAGAAAATGACTAGTGTCAGTTGTTGATCCCAATGCTAATATCATCTTCTTCTTCTTTTTAACATCTCATTTTCTGGAGTTGCAGTAGTTTGGGAGTTGGCCTACTACCTCTTGCTAATGGCCCATGTTTCGCAGTTTGTATTTTCAGATTTCGTGTCAAGATATGTTGCATAATTATTGAAAAGAAATGAATCAAACAATAGGAGGAGACATGAATCATAAAAAATAGCGGAATTTAAGGGGATTGAAATGAATTAGAAAAATGAACTATACATCATGTGGATAGGAGTTGTCTGTATTCATGTCATGCATATGCTGTTTCTGTATTTTTATACTCGCAACTACTGCCTGCTGCCGGATCGTATCCAGATATTTAAACCAAGTATTAATTTCATATATATATATATATATATATATATATATATTACTCTGCAGCTGATCAATGATCCCTTTGTTTTCTTTTTAAGCTAATAATTTTTTAACTTATAGTTCTACTTCTAATTTCTAATAGGGTAATTAATTTTTAATTTGTATATACGGAACATGCCTATTTGCACGCATTTCGAGACTTTTATAAAATATAGTTTCATAATATTTTTTTATAATATTTTTTTTGAATATAAGTTTAAATATAAAAACTTTTATTCAGGATTTTTTTTAAAAAAAAAATTGTAGAATTATGTTTTAAACGAATATTGAAAACGTGTCAAAAAGTAATATATAAAATTTAAGGAGACAGAACAGTATTCAATTACAATACTTTGTAGGATCGTTATTATAAACCCCGAAGAGTAGTAGTACTCCATTCCGATCAATGATATGTACCACCATATCTTGTCTTGAGAAATATATTCGATACATACAACTAGAGCCGGCCACATGTGCGGGTTTGAACCGCTCATTCGGGACCGGTTCGTACGGAAATCGTAAAAAATTCGGACCGAACCGGGCCGATTCAAACCCGCCCAACTCGCTAAATTAGGTGAACCGAATACGAATTTTAATTTCAGAACCCGGAACCGCACGAGCCCGCACGAACCAAGTCCGCACGAGTTGCACGTAGAGTGCAACCCGCACAGCCCGCACGAAGGAAGAAGGGGATAGTTTAATTTGTGTATTATTCTGGACTTCTGGGTTTATTCGGTATATTATTTATTATAGTATATTGTTGATTCGTTTTAATTGTTGAATTAAAGGAATTTATTTTGTAAATTCATTTTTGTAAATTTCAGTTTACAAATTTTATTCGATTTGTAATTTGACTTTAAATTTTAATTGATGATGGTAAATTCGTTTACTAATTTTATTCGTTTTGTAAATTTCTGTAGGTGCCACGAGTTTATATTTTAATAAACATTGATATACTAATTTCGAATTTTAAATAGTGAAAAATATTTATTATACATCTTCAATACATGAATTTAAATCAGAATACAATTTGAATATTATAAGCCGGACAAATCAGAATACAATTAGCAATAACTTTTCTACAGAGAATATACAAATGGTTGAACAGGCAAGTGCATGATGTTGTTGGATTTATCAATGTATATATTTTATAATGGTAACTGGTATGGTTGAAAACTTGAAACATGAACGAAACAGTATAACAACTTGTACATGAACGAAACCCGCGTGCCAACCCGCCAACCCGCGAGCCCGTATGCCTGCCAGTGTCGAATCCGAGTTACCTTCTGCAAGTTCAAACACAGCCCGACTCGATTCGCTCGCTTCAAGTGTCGGTTCAGTGTTCAGTTTTTCCGGTTCTAATCCGCTACAAACCCGGCCCGGACCGCACGACCCGCACGGGTGGCCACCTTTTGAGATAAGATTTTAGAGATATGTATTGGCGTATTGCAATTATATGTTATACATATTCCTTAGATTAATTTATATCAACTAACGTGGGACATTTTGCGTTAATTAATTTCAAATTTTCATCATTCTGCTTATTTATATCTATTTTACATCAGTTGTTAGTGCAGTTTTATTACAAGGTCCTCATCCTCAATCATAATTGGTTGGAATTTTTTGAGAGCCAACCAACCCTTCCGATTCATTGCCGAAGGTGGTGATTTGAATATATATATATATATATATATATATATATTCAAATATAATAAATAAATTATTTTCAAGGTGGACTTCTTACGTTCACATTTATATCTTTCAAAAAATATTTTATAAATTTAGTACAAATATATTTTCTTAAATAGTACAATATTATTATTTTTTTAAAATATTACTCATTTAATTATTAAAACTATTATATTATTTTGAGAATCGTGTAGCCAATATGGTTTTTGATAAATAAACTCATGATGTCATAAATTTACGAATCAAAAACCTTCTCGGATACATGTTTCTCGAAATCTAATAGTAATAAATATGAAATGAATATTATTATATTTGAATTATAAAATTATTATTTAGTGATACATTTTTTACTAAATTTACGAAATACTTAATATTATTATAGTTGAATAATTTAGTAATAACAACATAATTTAAATATACTCCAATGATGCTATATTTATTTTATTTTAAAATAATTAAAGAAAGAAATAGCTTCCGCAATGATTTATTACGGAAGTACACGTGGCTTCCGCAATAAATCATTACAGATTTGTGGAACTTTTGTCTTTAGTATATGATGAGTAAAATTATAAAAATCAGAAATCAGTTCAATCGATTTTTTTTCGAAAAAATGAGTATTCAGAATGAGTACTCGAATTACTAATCGGGTATTAATATTTTATTAATTTTATCACTTATATACTAAATTCATTTATTCTAATTTTTGTGTATGTATATTAAAACTTATATATATATAGTTATACCGAGTAAAAATAAAAAATCTATAATTATACTAATAATTTAATACCACGCTAGAAATATAAATAATAGAGTTTAAGTAGAGGTTATTTGTTTGATTATTTTGTTTAATCAAACAAATATTCTAATAAGATTTCACGTATCATTTTAATAAATGTCAATATTTTATAAAACAAAAATATAGATATACATTTCTAAGTTTGATATTTTTTAGGATAATTTTTTTAGAAAAAGATGAAAAAGTCAAAATCGAATTTCACCTCTAGTATTCGAAATCAAAATCGAGTTTTGATCGATTTTTAATAAAAAATAGTTTTAAACCCGATTACTTGCGAATCGGATCGAACGAGAGATTAAAAACAAATACTCAGATTGAGTACTCGGCCGATTCTGTAATTTTTTGAATACTGATGATTAGTAAGGCAACAGAACTCCTGCAAATGCAACTGGCTCAACAGACTATAATTCGAGTTGAATTGATCCATCAAAATTAAGTTTGTTAAATTAAAAAATTATGGGTAGTGTTATTCCAGAGTAAAAAATAGCTTCCGGCGCAAAGTGATATGCTTTTTTGGGTACTTTTTCAGAATTAATTTGGTTGTAAGCCGTATTTTTATAATTATTTTTAGAAAATGGTAAAATCATAAATAAATTTTGAAATAATAGTATTTTTGGTAACTTTTTAATTATAAATGTAGGGAAATGCTATTTTCAGAGCCATTTTTTGTTAGATATGCCCCCTGCATGCATACAGAATAACGGGAAAGAAAGAATGATAATACAAGGGTAATTTTATGTTTTCGTATTTTTTAAGCTCTGAAAAAAATTGATCTGAAAATTGCATTTCCTAATAACAAAACAAAAACTCAAAATGGACACCCCAGAGAGGACAGCATATGTGTGTGTTAGGTCTGGGAGTGGTGCCAGACTGCCAGGCAGGTGAAGTAGGTATTATTATAGCAGGAAGATGCATGGAGCTCAGCTGGATTAGCATCCGACAAAGACAAGAAGCTGTATAATTCATTAGCACAAGAGCCTTAAGAAGGGCCAATAAAAAGATCGACAAGAAAAGACCCTGCCCCTTTGCTTTTAAGTTACAATTGTTGTGTTGTAAATTCAAACAAGTGCAATTTTACCACTCATACATTATATTATTGTTTTCGTTTAGCTCTCCAGTCTCCGACAGCAACTTTATACATTTACTAGTCAATATTGCCCCATAAGCTATGGCATAAAAATGGTATAAAATAATAACATAATTTGTATATACTTTCAATCGGAAGTACACATTAAAAAAAATCTAATAATAAAAAAATCGCAAGTATTTCCATGAGGAAAAAATTGAGTATATTATAATAATTTAATTACCTTAAATTAACAAATATAATTTAATAAATATATCTATATCATGTTCTATAATTTATACTTATTGAAAATAACATAATTAATATATACCGCTAAATTAAAAATAAAAAACAATTTTAATATTTAAAAAATTGAATCGCTCGCATACCTTTTAGAGAGTTTATATGTAGAGTATTTTGTTTGTCGCGGTAATTGATTTAGATGCCTTTTGATGTCTCCTCTGTTCTAATTTACTTGTACTTTATGTGCTCCATTACTATTGCTATTATTGTTTTTTTCTATGACGAGTGGTTTTACGTGGATTATGATGATCAATTATCATGTCTTGTTAAATTAAAGGCACGTCTAATGTTAATTGGATAAGAATATTTCAAAAAGTCAAAGAAACATTCCACATTTGATTTACATGACATAGATCGTCACTTCGATTTTTATTTAAATAATATATTATAATTTTTATTATAATTAAGATTTAATTTGTGTTCCGAGATTTCTCCGTCTTTACAACACATCAACTCTTACTTTCTTAAACTTTTACTATGGTAATAATTTTTAATTTAATCAGAATTTAACTAAAAATACATTCATTTCGAAATAATTTCAGGGTTGTGTTTAATAATCTATAGATTTTGTGCAATATATCAGCTCATAGTATTTTTTAACATTATTAAGATTTAAAATTTGATTATTAAGTTTTAACGATGATATTTCCATCTTTATTTTAAAAATGTATCAATTTATAACAAATTTTATTATAATTACTATTAATTTTTATTCTTAAAGTTTCTTGGTGTTGTTGAACTTTTAGTTTAGGAATGTCGTAAAAAAATTCATCTTATAGTTTAATTGTTAAAAAATATAAATATTATTTTTCGTCAACTTTTTGTTACTTCGACCTTTAATTAAACGTCTTAATTTGTAGTAATTTTTTCAATTAAAATTTAATTTAGTAAGCTTTATATTGTAAAATATTCATTTGAACAAACTGTTATGAAAATTGTAATAAGATTTTTGTATAAGATGAGAACATGTTCGCTTCAAAGTTTGTAATTATGCGACATAAGTTAAACTAAAATTTTTAATTTGAAAATTTTTAATTAATTTAATTAGATACATTCTGAACTTTTCTTTTGTATTTATTTAATTTTATAGTGACTGATTTCTCTAACCTGTTCCTTAACAATGGCATACTTTTAACTCTTTATTTTTTAAAATTTTTACTCCCCTGGTGAGCTTTTTTAGTGACCCATTCTCAGTACTATTCTTTTTTACTTTTGTAGTACTATTATCCCCTATGCTTTGAACCAACTTATCCCATGTTTTCAATAAAAAAATATACTAAAGTGTCAAAACCAAATAAAGTGCATAGTTATTTTGGAGGGAGAGATATATCGCATCTTTCATTCATATTTTTCTTTAAAAAGTTAATTAAATTGGCAGTTATAAAAAAAATTTGATAATAAGAAATTAACATAATGAGTATCCAACCAACTAACTTAGACTTACAATAAGAAAGGACCAACATATATTTATTTTTTATTAATACAAATTTAACATAATAATTTAATGCACATTATCACCTTGACGGCTTCATTTATTTTCTCCAATTCACCAAATCAAAAGAAAATATGTGTACATCCAAAATATATATGTGCACATTCTATATTTATATTGATATCAAAATATTCTTTTATATATATATTTATTTATTTATTTAATTTAAAATATACTTTTATGTTCAATAAGGATAAAATTGTATGCGTGTGCAAATAGATGAGGGTTCCCAAAACAAAAATGACTAAAGAATTGTAAAAGTAAACATGTTGGGAAGAAAAGAAAATAAGTTAAACGGACACGGAAAGGAAAATGGTAGAAGAAATGTACTCTAAATTTGTGCATCCATTTCAAGTATTAACCCATGCATCCCTAATCATAAAGTTTGAGATGCATTTTTGTTCTTTTCACCCTTTTAAACTTTGAGTGAATGAGGGTGACCAAACATACAAGCGTACTTGATTTGGATTTTTTTAAATGAATATTACTCAAAAATTATAAAAAATTAACAATTGAATTGTATTTAATTCAAATTTTAAAAGTTCATTAAAATTTAATAAATTGTAGAATATTTGTTTAGTAGTCTTTTCAAATTCCCACTTGTTCCAATCAGTATAAAAATTCAACGGGTTACAAAGACCTCAGTAAAAAAGAACTCAACTTCATTTTTTATCAAGAGCAGATGTCCATCACAATGGTACTAAAGTTACATGTCCATTGATTAGGTACAACTGGTAACCTGAAGATGTAACATAAGTTAGATAAATTAGTAACATTAATAGAAATTTTTGATTCTCAAAACAAAATATACAACTTCAGACCTTGAATCAATAATATTATATTCAGTCATTCCTCTTACATTTTTTTTTTGAAATCAACAATACAAAATTTAGATTTATGTTCAATGATTGAATTAATTTTCTTATCCAAAATTAATCATTTTAAGAAAATTGTGACCAATAGAATAAGTGACTTTCAAACTCAGAGGTGAAGTGTGTATAATGTGTAAGTTGCAGAGAAGAAATGAAAAAGATGAATGACAATCTACATCGTATAACATGAAATGATCAAGAATGTTACATGAGAGAGAGTTCTACTGAGTTTATATATACAACTTAAGAAGCTTCTGCACATCACAATTCTACTAACTTATAACTAACTCTAATCTAACAAACTGTAAAGCCATGGTGATGATGTATAAGCACTATGCAACATTCTCAGCATCTTCTTTATATTTAGTAGTATGCTTATTGTATATAACAACAATTTCCAAACAAAAGGATAAAAAAAAATCCACAAGATAGATGAGTTATTTTCACAAAATACCAATCTAAAGCCAAATGGCCCGATTAACGTTAAGAGAAATACATATCAAGCAAATCTATGTATTCAAGAAAAAGAAAAGAGTCTTAGCACATCTACCTTTCAAGGCATCGATATCATCATTGTGTTCTTGGGTGATAACATCATCAAATTATAAATATATTCAAGTAATTGAGAAAGTTATAAGAGTTGGTAGCAAGTACAATTAGCGATCAACGAAAGTATAAATTAGAAAAAAATTACCAAACTATATATTCAAGTTATTGTTATGATCTATCTCAAATAATGCACATAAAATACATAAAAACAATATCAAGCTCTCTCCAGACTATAATCAAACACCTTACATCCAAGCATTTATATCAAAACACATATTACAAAAAATCTATAAAAGATAGATAACAAATTTTCAAACTTAACGTACATACCTCAAGAACATGATGATCGACACAACTCTAACCAAAAGCATTGTATTACAACAAACTAAAATCATAAAAATGATATAATAAATGAATGAACGATAACTTTATGCACAAAATTACATACCACGCTTCGTTGTAATAAATCTAAACATGTCACCAACAATATATTTCATAAAACCTGCAAATAAAAATCGCGATTACACATTTACTATTCAAAAATTATATATGCACAAATATATACAGAGATACAATGATATACATGAAAAGCAAATGAGAGAAAAATGTACTGAGTTGGATGTATGAAAGAGAAGAAATGGATGTATATATTGAATTTTAAAATCCAGATCCAAGTACATAAATCAGAAAGCGAGGGAAATTCTGATGATTTTAAAATTTAAAAATTTGAAATCTTGGGAAATGTGTATCATATGTATGTCAGTATGTAACTTGTGTTGAATTGAAGCAATGATTTTTTTAATAGAAGATGTCTGATGAAGAAGAAAGAGACCTGCACGTGGGTATTTTTTCGGAAAGTAATTAAAAGTATTATTTTTATACTTTTTCAATGGCATTTAGTGTAATTAAGTAGCAAGTCCTGGGGAAGGGGGTGTAAATAGTCATGTATTTTTTGCCATCAGGATTTATTATATAGATAGATTTTTGTTATAATTTGAGGAGAATGAGACAAATCTAATCTCCAACTCCAACTTTGTGCCTCCCTAACACTTAAGGAGCGTTAAACTCTTTCTCAACACTGAGGAGCGCCTTTCCTTTCCTCTTTTAATTTTATATTAGAATATATTATGATGCAGTGAAGTCCCGGAAGCAGTTAATATAAAAGATAGTTGATATAGAAGATTATAGTATTATATTCATATGCAATAGAAAATTGATAAAAATTCAGATAATGGAGCTCTGTTGATTTGAATCTTTATTAACTATTTATTAACTAAGAGTGTATATAATAATATATTTTATAAGGAGAATTGTAACTTATTATGGGAGTTGCTCTAAGATGGTTAAACGGGAATGAGAGGGACATAACTAAACCTAACCATCTTTCCCCACTCGGCCCTCCCTTTCTTTAAACCAGTCATTTTTCGAGTCTTGACCATTCCACTTGCTCAGTTGTTTAGTTTGTTTGGTTGTTCACTACAAGATACAGACTACAAGTACAAACCACTCTCCGTTTGCATTGGATTAGTTTTAATTATATACTAGCCTATAACCCGTGCGATGCACGGATTGTTTTTAACATTCGATAGTTTTTAATAATATATTTTATAATATAATTTTCAATAGTTGAAAAATAAATCGAAGAATATAATAAATTATAACAATATATGTTTTATAATAATTTGAGACTTGACTGAAAATAAATAATATAATATAATATATTGTTTAAATAAAGAATATAAAAGTTGAAATATAATAAGCTGTTGACGGGGTTCGAATCCTGAATCCATGAGAGCAGTTTAAATATTAATATAATAATATTTTATTATTGTATCCAATGGTTCTCATTTTTCTGACTTTAGATCTGACGATTGTTATTTGTCGTACAAAACAACTGTACCGAGCAACTACCAAACAACTGTACCGAGCAACTACCAAACAACTGTACCGAGCAACTACCAAATAGAGGGTGTTCTGCTTATAATAGTATAATATAGATATAAAAAAATTATGAAGTTCTTATTTTTTTAATCACATAGTTCATATTCGTTTTGTAATTAAATATTACGTAAACTATTATAAAATATATTATTTTGCAAATTGTGTTATATAAATATCACTATCTTAATAAAAAATTATTAAATTTATATATTTTACAAGTAAAATATATATGTGAACATATATATTCCGTAAACTAAATATATTTTTTATAATAATATATTTTACAATTTTTACTTGTTATATGTACATATGTATTTTGTAAAATTTTCATCAATATTATAATTTTAGGTGAGACGATTAAAAAATAATATATTATGTAATATCTTAATTATAGAACGTACATGAATTTCAAGACTCCTAAGTATATAGAACGGGAACAGAGAGAATAGTTTTTTGGTCCCTCTCGTCCAGCGTTTAGAGCATATGCCCCGGGAGGTTAAAACTTTGATTAATGAAATCACTCAATGTAGTTCAACAAAATCTTTATACACCGAGAGTAAATTGACTCCATTAATTTGTGATACTTTATCAATTCATCAAACCCTTCTTTGATTTTTAATAAAGTCATTAACGGACTTCAATTACTATTCACACCAAAACTAACCTATTTTAATATATTTTAAGATTTTGTCCCATCTTCCTTCCATTCTCTCTATTGAAAATCCCTTTTTAGGTCCATCAAATAATAACTCATGAATTGATTGAGTTATATGACTGCATAAGAGTTAAGTAAAAATAAAAGTTAAGTAAAAAAAACTGATTCATTATAAACAATAATTGACTCCATCAATTTAATCAATGAATTAATGAATTAAAATTTATGGGTGCACATGATCTTACAACATCCTCTTTTCATATCGAGAACACTGGTTTGTCTTATGTGTCAAACTCTCCTTTAAGAGTTTACATCATCAAATCTCTGTGTCAAGCTCTCGTCAATTTTGCTGATGTCATATTTCACTAACAATCCCCTTCTCATTTAATTTACTTTCAACCTCTCTCTTTCTTTTATTACCTCCCTAATTCTCTCTCTTACCCATTTCTCATTTCTCTCTTACCTATTTCTCATTCTATTTCTTCCTCATTTTTATATTCTTAAATTAATTTTTTTAATAGTTTTATTTTCTTCAAAAATTTTACCTTATTCAAAATTAATTTTATTTACATCAATATTCATTATTATATTTTAATATTTATAGGTTGGGTAATATTATTTTTTGAGTTTATGTGTTTATAATTTTATTCTACTCACATTATTATGTATTAAATATTATATTAATATATATAATTTAAATTAAACTATTTTAAAATAACTTTTTAAAAAATAATTATAATATAACCGGTCTCAGCCCGATAACTAATCTAATATAACACCGTTTAAGCAAATTGAGCTCAAACTTTATTTTGCCAAACATGATTTTAAATCAATCGTAGACGATTCCCCTATGTTAACATTTGCTAATGGGTCCAAATTACTCCTCATATTTGTTTGCCTTCTAATGGTCAAGCCAAAATTTATAATAGTAAAAATTCACAAGATAATATATAGAAAATGAGTAGTGGAACTTTTTTAAGGGTACTAATATTTACTACAGTTCGTGAACTATAAAAAGTGTACATTTTTTACGCGCAATTCCTCTCGGTGACTCACACACATCGTAAGATATGTCATAGTTAATTATTGAGATAAAATACCCAACACCTCTTCTGATATCTCTCTCATTTTAATTGTTGTAGGTTGTTGGAAAAATATAACGATTTACGTATATATGTGACTGTTTTAAGGGAGTTCAGAATTTATGAAAAATAAAGTGACGGTACTTTGGAGGTGTTTTGATTTATCTGGATCCGTTTTTTCAGAACAACTATGTGTTATGCCCAGATTCTTTCGAATACAAAAATGGTGATCGGTTGTCCAAGAATAGCCTCGGCTTACACCTGAAAAGGAAAAGAATGCGAGATATTGTCCCCCATTCACCTTCTGCGTGAAAATTAATAATCTGGATGAAGAATAGGTTTTAAAATATAAGAATGCAGAAAGAGTACGAGTGTGTATTGACTTATTTTATTTCTTACACTCCTTAAGGTATTTATACCCAAACTTGTAATTAATGTTCGTCCATTACGAGAAGAATCCGGACGAACGTTGAATATAACAAGATGTGTTCTTTCATCTGTCATGAAATATAACAAGATGTGTTCTTTCAAGAAGGTATGGTAGACCATATGTACTGATTCTAGTTGATTCAATCTTTCAGGAGTTGCTCCAACACCTGGTTCACTTAAGGAAGTTGGATCATTGGTTGTGTTCTGTACTCTTCTTTCATCAGCACTACCCAATCCAGATTTATCTCTTGCTTCCTTTCCAGTAACCACTCTTGCTTCAAAACCACTTGCTGCAGTCATCAAAGGTTGAGTCTGTTTGGCTTTAGTGAATCCTGGTAGGAGTAACTTTGAGGATTTAACATGAGCAATGTTAGAGGTTTCCTTTGACTTATCTTCTGATATCAAGCCAACTTGAGCTATGTCAGAGGTTGCTTGCTTCATTGTTATATCAGAACTAACTATATCTTGACTCTGAACAACTTGAGCCATGTCAGAGGTTGTCTTAGAAATCTTCCTTGAAGTCAGAGTAAGATCAGCATCTTCAACAAAAATTTCTTCATCCATAGGAGGCACATAAACCTTTACAGGTTCACCAACTTTTTCTTTGCCCTTGGACCTTGGATCTATTTGCAATTGTGATTTGGCCTTGGTTACCACAAGATTTGTCCTTTCTTTTATCACAATGCCTTTAGCCATAGGAAGTTTCTTTTTAACAACAAAAGCTTCAGATTTGGAGTTGACTTTTTCTGACTTAAGTCTAGCTTCTTCTTCCATTAGACTCTCAAAGTCCATTCCTGGATTTTCTTTCAGAAATAACTGTCTTGAAATTTCTTCATCAAGATCCAAAAGTTCATCATAATTTATCCTTTTACCAGTATCAGAAGTTATTCTTCTCCCAGTTTCAGAACTTGTTCTATGACTTGTAGTTCCAGCTCTACTTGATGAGAGACCTCCACCTTGACCACGACCTCCACCCAGTCCAGAGTTTCCCGGGTCATTATCATCATCCTTTTTTTCAGTGTCTTATGAGGTTTGCATTTGGACTTAATTACTTTCTCCCCCTTTTTGGCATCAGCAGGTAAAAGAAGAGAGAGAAGCAATTCCAGTGAGGATTGGATCTCATTGAGTTGAGATTGCTGAGAAGCTTGATTTTTCAAAATTGCATCAATCTGAGACTGTTGCTTCTCTTGGGTTTTCTCAATGTTGGTAATTTGGTCAAAGGAAGGTTTGAAAAACATTTTCTTGTCCAGCTTGACAAGTGTATCTTGCTGCATTAAAGATTCTTAAATCTTATCCACTTTGGCCTGAGTTACAGACTGTTGACCTTGAAGGTGCCTTGTAGTAAGTGCAGTAACTCTTAGCTGTGTCTTGAAATCTTCATTGACTAACAACTCATCAGCTTTTGCCAAATGATCAGCAAGAATCTTTTCTGTAGGAACAAAGGTAACTGAGTTCCACTCCCTAGTCCACTCCTGTCCTCTAGGAGTTTCACTCCAAGGTACTGGTGCTTCCCCTGTAACAAACTTTTTGACTATTGCAGCCTTCAAAGGAGCTTGCAGAGGTGCATGTCCAGAAGGACCAGCTGCATCAGCATCTAAATTTGTAGCAGCATTACCAGTAGCATCAACATTTGCAGCATCAGAACTTACAGAGTCATCAGCATCAACATCTTCTGATACAAGAACAGTATGAGAAGCTATGGATGCTTCAACATCATCCTCTATGGACTGATCTCCAACTAAGTTCTGATCAACATCCATATTCTGATGCTCACCTAAAATATGATCTTCAGTATCTAGATGCAGAGAAGGTGTTGTAGGCAATTCTGGATGAAAATCAGCATCAGGAATTGGTGGTGTTGGTGGAGTGACTTGACTTGTTGGAGCTTCTAGATGCAAAACTTGAGGCACTTCCAAGTTATGACTGTCAATTTCATCACTTGGCCCCTGGATATCAGCATTTATTGGAGATACTGGAGGTGTAGGAATGTGAGTGGATTCTGGCTCATGTAGTGGTGAGTGATGAGTAGCATGAGGATCTGAATCAGCACTAGGAGAATTGTGAGCTTCAACAGGGTCTTATGAGATCAGAGATTCCTGATCCCCTTCCTTAGTTGCTGCTTCCATTCCTTTACCAAAATCTTCAGGCCTTTTGCCAATGTTTTGAATCTTTTAGCTCTTAAGGTGACTGTGGGAGCTTTATCATCAGAATTATGCTTTCTAAGCCTTTTTAGAGGCCTAGAACTCCCAATATCATCATCCTTCTAAGAAGAGACCTTCTCAGCTTCTTGAATAACAGGTTCTGATACAAGAACCTGTTCCTCAGCATCTGATTCATCTCGCAGAATGAATCTCCTTCTCTTCTGTTGAGTCTGAGGTACTTTCTTAGTCCTCTTAGATTTGGAAGATGAAGGCTGCAATATAGGGTCTGATGGTTGAGGTTGAGAAGTTTGTGGTGGTTGAGTAGAGGTGGTAGGTGCTGATGGATGAGGTTCAGATGGTTGAACATCAGGATATAATGCAGTGTACTTAACAGGATCATAGGTTATTAAGGCTTGTTTGACAGATAAAGGAATTAAGAGGGGTCTTAACACAGCCTTCTTATTATTAGTAGATAATAAGTCAGTAAAAGCTCTTTTAGCTATTTTGAATGATGAAATTAATTCACCATAACCTTGGGGCTTATTATCATAACAGAAAATATAAATAAGCTGACAGAATCTAGAAAAATAAACAGTAGATCTATCTTCATTCATTCTGTCCCCAATAAAACCTAAGACATCACTTGCACAGTCAAAATCAGTTTGATTTATGAGAGCATACCCGATTTGTTGGCTGAAAATGGGAATTACATCAAAATTGGAACATTTGTTTGCAAAGGCTTTAGTTATGCAATCAAAGAAGAAACTCCATTCCCTCCTAATGAAAGATCTCTTCAACTGGCCCAGCTTTGCCAATGTTCTTTCATATCCCAGACTAGCCATCATGTTTTGAAGAACTGGCTCGTCAACAGTAGAGTAAACACAGTTCTCAGGTAGCTGCAGTGCTTGTCGAACCGTAGACAAAGTCACAACATACTCATCCTCCCAGATGAAAAAATGATACTTGGGGACCCTTGAGCACCATCATCATCATACACACCGCTTCTCCAGAACTCCAGTACTTGAGTACCAGAAACTGCTTCGGGTTGAGTCAGAGCATACCCAATATCAGAACTAGCAAGAAAGTCCTGAATGAAATGAAGTTCAGAGGGTGCTTCTGACTTGCTAAGAATAACAGAGAAGTTATTAGGAACAAACGTTGCTCCATCGAAGATTATGTCCTTTGGTGCCATGAGAATTTGTGAGAAAGAAAGTTGCCTATAAGGTGTTTGAGAAAATGTCTGTATGAAAAATCGTCAGTAGATGAGAGAGAATAGAAGTAAAGAGAGAGAGATAAAATGTGAAAGTAAATAAAAGATTTTACAATCTTTTCTCTCTTTTACTTATACACGGTAGAAAAAGTAATCGTTGGGACACCTGTCAGACATGCAGCAGTAAAAGATAATTAATGGGCATATGTATTCAGTAATCATTACTTATCACAAGCAGTTTTTCAAGGAAAAACCGTTCCACTTACCAAGTAATCCCATTAATTAAGGTAGTTCAGTTTTATTTTAAAATTTAAAACTGTTCCCTCTTAATAAATTTTTATCACTGCGTGACCAATATTCTGTAAAAATATGACAAATGAGAGAATAACCAAAAATAAATCAAGCCTTCCACGTCAGAATCAGAACTTGATCTGTATCAGAGCTTGAAGGTCATCAGAATATGGTTAGTATCAGGATTTAACATGTTATCAGAATATCAAATGACTCAGAGACAAAATCTTGCATAAATATAAAATTTCATTAATATATTGAGCAAATACATTTCATGAAATTTAAATTACATGCTGAAAAGTACAAGATAGTCCTAAGCTACAAATCCTAACATCAACAGCTTTTGTCCTAAGCTAAGAAGCCAGACAAAGCTGACGGTGAAGAGAAACAGGGAGGAGAAATTATTTCTTTTTCCTACTCTCAACAAAAAGAACAGCAAGATGAATAATACGCTCCTGCTGTCGGAGAGCTTCCAGCCGTTCCTCTTCCAGTCGCTCAAGATGGCGATGGTAGTCCATGTAGAAGAACAATAGGTCTGTGAGGACCTCTTGGGGAACCGAGTCCCAAATTTCATCAGGAATGGCAGTAACATGTCATTCCTGCTGCCATTCTGTACACCTCATATTGACAGTAAATGTGTCATTGTTCAGAACTAAGTTGTAATGAACCATGGTTGTGATGAGTGAAAAAGAAATGAGTAGGAGGGTTTGAGAGAAAATGAGAGATGTGATGGCTGGAAAGAGGTGTTGGTTTATATAGCCAATAGAATGTCAAGAGACGCAAGGAAAATTGAATGGTTATAGGTAGAAATAATTCTACCTCGTCTCCCTAGACTGATGAGAATAAAAACAGCCATTGGAAGTGTAAAACAGGATTTAATGTGCACAAGAAACAAGTAAAAATTACTGTGCATAGACGTGTACCACTAATCCAAATTATATTGACTGTTAATATCTCACCCAAACATATTCTGATTTTAAATAAGACTGTTTCAGATTTTAACCCCAAATAAGTCAAGTAAAGAATCAGAGTGTAATATCAGAACTTAGACTTATATCAGAACTTATCATCAGAATATGATTTCTTAACTCGAAAAATGAATGCCTATTTCTGTAATTCTTCACACAAATTCTGATTTTGTTTCTTCAGAACTTAATCATCAGAACTTCCATCATAACTTGTCCTCAGAATTTATGTAACTGACACTTAAACGTTCATCTAAAACACCAGTTATCACCACAGTAATTTTCATCATTCATATGGAGTGTATGTGAAAGAGATATGTCCTAAGTCCATTCATGTATGAGGATTTAGGAATAACTTTAATGTAATCTGTTGTGATTTCATTGATATTAATAAAATACTTGTTTTGTTTTTATTGCGGGCTCTATCTATTTAAATGTTTAAATAAGATATACCATAATTTAGAGTAAAGCTTTTTATGGATTGTGATGATATCACAATAATGAGACCTAAAAGATGATAACTCTAAACTTAAATAGTTCCTGGTCGTAGGATTACTAACTGGTAATTAATAATCCGCAAAGATCGGTACATATTATGCTTGCTTCATTATGAAGGATGTCTGTTCTCATAGAGATTTGTGTGGTGACACTATAGCTAGTATGTAGGTTCTTATTATAGAATAAGTTCACTGAACATGACTCACACAGCTGAACAACTGATGGAGTTCACTCACGTGTCAGCAGTTGTTCACATAGTGATAGTTGTACAAGTATCCTTAGACTTGAGGTCATCATAGTCATCTTGTGTGCACTGAACTATGCTTTGGTTTAGTTCTTAGTCTTAAGGGACAATTATAAGGGCTCTACTGGGTATAGGAATTTGTACACGAAGATAGTGTATGATCAATAAAGGATCTACCCCTTCCAGTGTAGGAAGAGAATGTTCAATACTGATCCACTTATGTTAGTTCAGGAATCTCTGGCCAGAGTGAATGAAATTAGAAAGGAGTTTCTAATTTACATTAAATAGAACTAAGCATAGTGAATGGGAAAGCAAGTGATTAAATAAGATAGGGTTGACACAAATTCCATGCCTTGTATTTAATCGTGACATTGCAGGGTAGAAGGAATTAATTGTACGGTAACTACTCACTGAATAGGTTCTTCGTATTCTAAGCAGTGAATTCGTATTATCCGGATAGTCGCGATATGCTGAGAAGTATCCCTCACGATGTAGAATAAATATGATTAATTAATTAATCATATTTAATGAATTATAGAATTTATATAAATAATAATAAAATAGTTTTATTATTATTTATTTCTACTACCGGCTTAATATTGAACCTACAGGGTCACACCATAAAAGAGAATGATTTAATGGTGGAGAAATTAATTAATAATGGCTGATAATTATTTATTTATGAAATAAATAATTAATTGGCAAATTTAATAATTGATTAAATGAGATTTAATTGATTATAAATTAATTAAGAAAAAGTTCTTAATATTATTAATTAAGAATTTAATTTTTAGAAATTAAATCAAGTGAGAGAATTATTTCTAAAGTGTTTAGAAAAAGGATTAATAATTAAAATGTGTTTTAATTATTAGTGAGAATAATAAAGGGTTAATAATAATAATATTTTATGGGAAAATTTTCAGCTGAAAATTTTGCCTATAAATATACTATTATAGATCCTATTTTTGCCTCAACCAAAAAGATTTACAAAACCCTAATTTTCTCCATCTCCTCCTCCTTCATTACATCGTTTTCTTGGTGGATACCGGTGGAGTGCTTCACACTTGAGGAACAGCTGCTAAGGATCTCCGTTCATCATTTTTGGATCGCCATTAAAGACCTCCATCTTTCCATTAACGTAAAACTTCTTAAGGTAAACATACTGAACTACGAATTAAATATTATTTTTCGCATGGATCCTGCGGAGGGTTTCGGTTTTTTTTTTAAGATTTAAATTTACGTTTTCGCTGCGTTTATGTGCTAAAAACCCTTCAATGGCATCAGAGCTACTTGCGAAAAGTTTTTAATTCGTTTATGTATTTAACTATTTTCGATATATGAGCATGTACGTGATTCGCCATGATTTGATGTTGATATAATATGCTTATATATGTATGGTTTTGAATATATGATATTCATATGAGTTGTTTAATCATAAGATGATTATGTAATCTGTATATATACTGATATATACATGATTTATGTTTGTTCTAATTATGAGAATCATATTAGATATGGATTCTGAATTGGCTGCTGCAGATTTGCTGAAATCTGGGTCTGGTGTCCGATTTACGCAAACAAATACCCTATTCTATAGGTAAACGAGCGTCTCAAGAAAACTGATAGCTAAAGCTATCAACAACTCGTCTGTAAGGCGGTTGACGTCGTTTACTTCCCGTAAACAGTGATTCTTGTTTTTCTGATTTGATTCTGATTTTTCTGATTTTTGTCATATTTTTTTTTATGATTAGATCATGGATAATATGATATGTTAAGATCAGATTATGTGTTTTAACATGCTTTTATGTGTTGTATGAGTATGGTGGATGGTTATGGCCTTTCGACCTTAGTGTAATGGTTTTGGTTTTGGTTTTGGTTTGGTTTTAAATACGACTTGCATGTCGTCAATCTTTGTAATCATAAATCTCGAATGTAACTCGAGTTATTCTTGTAAGGTCATTAGATTAGTTTTACTTTCAATCATGTAATATAATTGAAGAATCAAGAAGGCTATCCAATGGAGGTGATATAAAAAAGAAGACGAGGCATACAAGAATTCTAAACAAAGAAGAAGACTTATGTAATAAGTAGTTGTATTTATTTCCATCACTATATTAGATTGACCTTGATCTTTATCATGAGCTTGATAAAGATCACATAGGATGGGGCCATAACCAAACACATTTACTTTATTGCACTTTACATTTACTTGTTTATTTAATTTTATATATGAGATATATGCCTATGTTTACCATGCGATGATAGATTTAGGTGAACTTAAATCAATATAAGGCGTGCTCTAGAAAATCTAGAATAGGAATCGTTTCTTGCCTTAACAATAAATATTATGAATACGATCATGAGATTCTTGTATTTATGAAACACGTAATTGAATATGAATTTTCAATATTGAGAGAAAGGATGATTCTGTCAACAACAGATTTCTATCTGTAAGAAAGGGTTATTAAGTGACGCTTCTTGACAATGCTCCACCCGATCTGGGAATCATCTTATTATCGATTATTGATTTGAAATATTTAATTTAAAAGGAAGAATCTCTTTATAATATGATTATTATTGTAACGTAATATAATCCCTCTAAAATTAAATAATATCAAGTAGTAATTGGCCAATGACACAACGGGCTTGTGTCGGTCATAGCCTTCCAACATGGTAGAAAGTGGTTCTTATTTTTAAATCATTGTCGTTTCGTGCTACAGCCGAGGGCTTTGATTTTGAAATAAGAAATACTTGTCTATTACATAGAGATGTGTACATTGAATTAGAATCTAAAGGTCGGTACGTGCTAAAGCCGTGGGCCATTGGAGACTGATTCAATTGTACGAAATATTGGGTTAGACTTGACTTAAAATATTGAGTTTTTCGTGCCACAGCCGTGACTCAATTATTCAAGAGGCTAAACTTATATTAGGGAATAACATAAGATGTAATTGACAAGAGTTGTCTGTCTATTGAACATCACATGACGTTTCGTGCCACAGCCGAGGTTGTGTGATGGAATGTAGGATCCCTATTCTCACTAGAATTATGAATGCTTAATTTTCACTTAGGGGGTTGAAAAAAATTAGATAAACTAGTGGGAGACACTTATGAATAAAGACCCGATCCATATAGTGTTTTGAAATGAAATTGAATATTTGCTAAGTGTTGTTATGTGTTTATCATTTACAGATTTACTATATTCGTCATGTCTTCTGCACTATCACTCCGGAGCATACTAGATGCTCACAAGTTGACTGGTCCTAATTTAGATGTTTGTTTTCACTGTAACAAGTTGGGGCACTGGAAGAGGAACTGCAAGGTTTACCTTGCAGAATTGAAGAAGAAGGGTAGTGAGACTATCGCTTCTGATTCAGGCATGTTCATGATCGAAGTTAATATGTCACTAGGTCAAATTTCTACTTGGGTATTAGATACCGCCTGTGGTTCTCATATTTGCAATTCGTTGCAAGGACTAAAGGGAAGTAGGACTCTTGAAAAAGATGAGGTGATTCTACGTATGGGCAATGGAGCAAGGGTTGCGGCCATATCTGTGGGATCATTTAGTTTACATATGCCTACGGGCAAGACTATTATTTTGAATAATTGTTATTACGTTCCCTCTATTGTGAGGAATATTGTTTCTATTCCTATGTTGGATGTGGATGGTTTTTCATTTATTATTAAGAATAATGAATGTTCTATCCTTAGAGATAATGTTTTTTTTGGACGTGGTATTTTAAATAATGGTCTGTATGAATGTGACGTAGAGCATGAATTACTTCAGATTGAACAAACTAATAAAAGAAAACAAGATGATGAAAATCTGACCTATTTATGGCACTATAGGCTAGGTCATATTAGTGAAAATAGACTGCGGACATTGCATATGAAAGGGTTACTTGACCCCTTTGATTTTAAATCATATCCTATATGCGAGTCTTGTCTATTGGGTAAAATGACCAAATCTCCATTTAGTGGACATGGAGAGAGGGCTGCAGATTTGCTAGGATTGGTACACACAGATGTATGTGGACCAATGTCTACGCAAGCCATGGGTGGATTTTCGTACTTCATTACTTTCATAGATGATAGATCTAGATTCAGATATGTGTATTTGATGAAACACAAGTCTAAAGCCTTTGAAAAGTTCAAAGAATATAAACATGAAGTGGAGAAACAAACCAAACACAGTATTATAACTCTTCGATCAGATCGAGGTGGTGAATACTTGAATGGAGAGTTTCTAGATTATTTCAAAGAAAATGGTACAGTCTCCCATTGGAATCCTCCATATACTCAACAGTTAAATGGGGTATCTGAAAGGAGAAATCAAACTTTATTAGACATGGTTCGGTCCATGATGAGCTATGCGAATCTTCCAGTATTCCTATGGGGTTATGCATTGGAAACCTCAGCATATTTACTGAATAAGGTGCCTTCCAAATCTGGACCTCAAACACCATATGAGATATGGAAAGAAAGAAAACCGAGTCTTAAACACGTTAAGATTTGGGGATGTCCAGCTTATGTCAAGAAAGTTGACCCAGATAAGCTGGAATCTCGATCTGTAAAATGTAATTTTATGGGATATCCTAAAGAGACTTTAGGGTATTACTTTTACACCGATCATCGGGTGTTTGTCTCCAGACATGGTACCTTCGTGGAAAAGGAGTTTATCCTTGAAGGAAACAGTGGGAGCAAAATTGAACTTGATGAAGTTCAGGAAGCACAAACTACTACGGATCAAGTGGAAACACCTGTTCAGACTGAACAACCTTCTGTGGAACAGCCCATTCGTAGGACAGGGAGAGTGTCTCGCCAACCTGAGAGGTATTATGGCCTTGTCATTGAGAATGACAATGAGTTTTTAATCATTGATGATGACAACCCTGTGACCTATAATGAGGCTATGAGTAGTGTTGACTCAGAGAAATGGCATAGTGCCATGAAATCCGAAATGGAATCTATGTATACCAACCAAGTATGGACTCTGGTTGAGGCACCTGAAGGTGTTAAGCCTATTGGGTGCAAATGGGTATACAAAAGAAAGATTGGAGCAGATGGCCAGGTGGAGACCTATAAGGCCAGGCTCATGGCAAAAGGATTCAAACAAAGGAAAGGGATTGACTTTGATGAAACTTTTTCACCTGTAGCCCTGTTAAAATCAATTCGGATTTTGCTTGCGATTGCTGCATACTACGACTATGAGATCTGGCAAATGGACGTGAAAACGGCCTTCCTCAATGGGGAACTTGAGGAGGAAAGTGTATATGACACAACCAGAGGGTTTTCTTTCCAAGGGAAATCAACACCAAGTGTGTAAGCTGCTGCAAACCATATATGGTTTAAGGTAAGCTTCTCGTAGATGGAACATCCGTTTTGATGAGACAATCAAAAAGTTTGGTTTTATCAAAAACATAAATGAACCATGTGTCTACAAGAAGGTTAGTGGGAGCGTGGTAACATTTCTTGTATTGTATGTGGATGACATACTTCTTATAGGAAATGATATACCGATGCTACAATCAGTCAAAGTATGGCTATCAAAGAACTTCACCATGAAGGACTTGGAAGAAGCATCTTACATTCTCAGTATGAAGATCTATATAGATCTAGAAGAATGATAGGTCTTACCCAGGGTACATACATCCAGAAAGTGCTTAAAAGGTTTATCATGGAAAACTCCAAAAGAGGTCTCATACCGATGAGCCATGGAGTGTCCCTTTCCGAAAAAATGTCTCCTAAGACACCTGAGGAAAGAGAGCGTATGAGTAAGATTCCTTATGCTTCAGCAATAGGATCTATCATGTACGCGATGTTGTGTACAAGGCCTGATGTTGCTTATTCAATTAGTGTGACGAGCAGATATCAGTCCAATCCAGGTGAAGACCACTGGAAAGCAGTGAAAAACATCCTTAAGTACTTGCAAAGGACTATTTTTCTTGTTTTTGGTGGTGAATCTGAGTTGAAAATAGAGGGTTATACTAACTCTAGTTTTCAATCAGAAAGTGATAGCAAATCCATGTCAGGGTACGTGTTTACTCTGAATGGTGGTGCAATTAGTTGGAAGAGTTCCAAACAGTCTAACAACGTAGCAGACCCACTCACAAAGCCACTTTCTCAGAGTCACTTTGATCGTCATAAAGACAAGATGGGTATTAGATACCAGAGTGATTGGCTTTAGTACAAGTGGGAGATTGAAAGAGATATGTCCTAAGTCCAATCAAATATGAGGATTTATGAATAACTTTTATGTAATCTGTTTTGATTTCATTGATATTAATAAAAGACGTTTTGTTTTTATTGCGGGCTCTATCTATTTAAATGTTTAAATAAGATATACCATAGTTTAGAGTAAAGCTTTTTATGGATTGTGATGAGATCATAATAATGAGACCTAAAAGATGATAACTCTAAACTTAAATAGTTCCTGGTCGTAGGATTACTAACTGGTAATTAATAATCCGCAAAGATCGGTACATACTATGCTTGCTTCATTATGAAGGATGTCTGTTCTCATAGACATTTGTGTGGTGACACTATAGCTAGTATATAGGTGCTAATTATAGAATAAGTTCACTGACCATGACTCACACAGCTGAACAACTGATGGAGTTCACTCACGTGTCAGCAGTTGTTCAAATAGTGATAGTTGTACAAGTATCCTTAGACTTGAGGTCATCATAGTCATCTTGTGTGCACTGAACTATGATTTGGTTTAGTTCTTAGTCTCAAGGGAAAATTATAAGGGCTCTACTGGGTATAGGAATTTGTACACGAAGATAGTGTATGATCAATAAAGGATCTACCCCTTCCAGTATAGGAAGAGAATGTTCAATGCTGATCCACTTATGTTAGTTCAGAAATCTCTGGCCAGAGTGAATGAAATTAGAAAGGAGTTTCTAATTTACATTAAATAGAACTAAGCATAGTGAATGGGAAAGCAAGTGATTAAATAAGATAGGCTTGACACAAGTTCCATGCCTTGTATTTAATCATGACATTGCAGGGTAGAAGGAATTAATTGTACGGTAACTACTCACTGAATAGGTTCTTGGTATTCTAAGCAGTGAATTCGTATTATCCGGATAGTCACGATATGCTGAGAAGTATCCCTCACGATGTAGAATAAATATGATTAATTAATTAATTAATCATATTTAATGAATTAGAGAATTTATATAAATAATGATAAAATAGTTTTATTATTATTTATTTCTACTACCGGCTTAATATTGAACCTACAGGGTCACACCATAAAGGAGAATGATTTAATGGTGGAGAAATTAATTAATAATGGCTGATAATTATTTATTTATGAAATAAATAATTAATTGGCAAATTTAATAATTGATTAAATGAGATTTAATTGATTATAAATTAATTAAGAAAAAGTTCTTAATATTATTAATTAAGAATTTAATTTTTAGAAATTAAATCAAATGAGAGAATTATTTCTAAAGTGTTTAGAAAAAGGATTAATAATTAAAAAGTGTTTTAATTATTAGTGAGAATAATAAAGTGTTAATAATAATAATATTTTATGGGAAAATTTTCAGCTGAAAATTTTGCCTATAAATATATTATTATAGAACCTATTTTTGCCTCAACCAAAAAGATTTACAAAACCCTAATTCTCTCCATCTCCTCCTCCTTCATTACATCGTCTTCTTGGTGGATACCGGTGGAGTGCTTCACACTTGAGGAGCAGCTGCTATGGATCTCCGTTCATCATTTTTGGATCGCTATTAAAGACCTTCCTCTTTTCATTAACGTAAAGCTTCTTAAGGTAAACATACTGAACTACGAATTAAATATTATTTTTCGCATGGATCCTGCGGAGAGTTTCGGTTTTTTTTTAAGATTTAAATTTACGTTTTCGATGCGTTTATGTGCTAAAAACCCTTCAGTATGTGTGTGCAGTAAGCTAAATATCAGATAAAGATTAAAGTCTGATTCACTTCAGTACATCTTAAAAATAAGGCATAACTAAGAACTTTGCGCAAAATCGGTCATAATTCTGAAGTCTACTTTAGAATGAGTTCATGCATGAGTCCACCTCGACTATTGTGTGCTCATTTTATGCATCTTTTGAAATTCCATTTGACAGTGGCTTCTCAGTGTAAGTGAGTCACGACTGCTTATCATAATTTATGCTATTATCAGATTATCTCTCCAGTAATCGTAGAGTGTGAAAAGTCACCAAGAAAAATATTTATTTTTGCTTTTCTGATGCATATTACTTAATACCAGCAATGCACTTGGGTCTTCCCTTCCACAGTTTTTACTCTAGATCTCAAAGGAGTACCTGATTTTTATTTCCTTTTTTTTGATAAGTGAGGCTTATCAGCACTTAGTACATTCACAAGATTTACTAACATCAAAACTTAACAGATGAGAAGCATTATTCTAGTTGTTGACTTAGTAATAAGATAGACAAAGTAAACTTAACTGAGCTCATTATCAAAATTTGCCTGTTTCAATAGATTTCCACATAAACAATTACTTCAAACATGGGATTTGTTAGTATATTAAAGACTACTAGGTCAGCATCTGACATATTTATCCTCGTTGGATTGAATAATCACAGAAACATTCATATCACTATCAGAGTTTAGAAATTCACATCAGACAATAATCAGTACTTAAGCAAATTTCAATTAAGCACATAATACACAAAGATGATAATATATATAAATACTGATCATAAAGTCTGATGCATCATAACAAAAACTAAGCAGATTTAGAGAAGGAACCTGAAACCATTCCAAGTTCATTTACTAATCTTGTAAAAGTAGTTTCACACAGTGGTTTTGTGAAGATATCTGCTAGTTGTTGATCTGTTGGAACAAAGTGTAATTCCACTGTACCTTCATCCATATGTTCCCTTATGAAGTGGTACCTTATGCTGATGTGCTTTGTCATTGAGTGTTGAACTGGATTACCTGTCATAGCAATAGCACTTTGATTATCACATTATATAGGGATTTTAAAATATGTTAACCCATAATCCAGTAACTGATTCTTCATCCAAAGAATCTGTACACAACAGCTTCCTGCAGCAATGTATTCAGCTTCTGCAGTTGATGTGGAAATTGACTTTTGTTTCTTGCTAAACCAAGAAACCAATCTGCCTCCAAGAAATTGACAGCTTCCACTTGTGCTTTTCCTGTCAAATTTGCAACCTGCAAAATCTGCATCTGAGTAACCTATTAGCTTAAAGTCTGATTCTCTAGGATACCACAATTCCAGATCAGCTGTTCCCTTAAGATACTTGTAAATTCTTTTCACAGCTGTTAAGTGAGGTTCTCTTGGATCTGATTGAAATCTTGCACAAAGACAGGTAGCATACATGATATCAGGTCTACTAGCAGTTAGATAGAGTAGAGAGCCAATCATACCTCTATAATCAGTAATATCTATTGGTTTACCAGTATCCTTATCCAATTTTGTTGTAGTGGCCATGGGAGTGGATGCACTTGAACAATCTTGCATTCCAAATTTCTTCAGCAAATTTCCGGTGTACTTGGTTTGACAAATAAAAGTGCCTTCTTCATTCTGCTTGACTTGAAGGCCCAGAAAATAGCTAAGTTCCCCCATCATACTCATTTGATATCTTGACTGCATCAGTTTGTCAAACTTCATGCAAAGTCTGTCATTTGTAGAACCAAAGATGATATCATCAACATATATCTGAACCAAAAGTAAGTCCTTTCCATGGTTGAGGTAGAACAGAGTTTTGTCAATAGTTCCTCTGTTAAATCCACTTTCCAGAAGAAACTGAGCTAAAGTCTCATACCATGCTCTTGGAGCTTGCTTAAGGCCATAAAGTGCTTTATCAAGCCTGTAGACATGATTTGGAAATTTGGAATCTACAAAGCCTAAAGGTTATTCAACATATACTTCCTCTTCCAACTCTCCATTGAGAAAAGCACTTTTCACATCCATTTGAAAGACAGTGAACTTTTTGTGAGCAGCATAAGCCAAAAATATCCTTATGGCTTCCAATCTAGCAACTAGTGCAAATGTTTCATCATATTCAATTCCCTCCTGTTGAGAATATCCTTTTGCAACCAACCTTGCTTTATTCCTTGTAATTATGCCATCACTATCAGTTTTGTTTCTGAACACCCAGTTTGTACCAACAACAGATTTGTTCTTTGGTCTTGGTACCAGGGTCCAGACTTTGTTTCTTTCAAATTCATTCAACTCTTCCTGCATTGCTTGCACCCAAACAACATCTTGAAGAGCTTCTTCCACTTTCTTTGGTTCAGTCTGAGAAAGATTAGAATTATAGAGACATTCACTTGAAGTAGCTATTCTAATCCTGACACCTGCATCAGGATTTCCAATAATTAAGTCAGGTGTATGTGATTTGGTCCACTTCCTTGCAGATGGAAGGTTTTCTCTAGAACTGGATGCCCCCCCATGATCCATGCTATCTTCATCAACATTTTCTGATGCTCCCCCTGAAACTATGCTCTCTGAGTTGGATCCTTCAGAAATTGAGTTTTCAGAATTATCAGAACTTGGCTTATCAGAACTTGATGAATCAGAACTTGAAGAGCCATTTGTATGTTCTGATGCTTCTTGAGATATGGTTGTTGAAAGGAATATGTCCTAAGTCCAATCATGTATTAGGATTTAGGAATAACTTTTTATGTAATCTGTTTTGATTTCATTGATATTAATAAAAGACTTGTTTTGTTTTTATTACGGGCTCTATCTATTTAAGTGTTTAAATAAGATATACCATAGTTTAGAGTAAAACTTTTTATGGATTATGATGAGATCATAATAGTGAGACCTAAAAGATGATAACTCTAAACTTAAATAGTTCCTGATCATAGAATTACTAACTGGTAATTAATAATCCACAAAGATCGGTACATACTATGCTTGCTTCATTATGAAGGATGTCTGTTCTCATAGACATTTGTGTGGTGACACTATAGCTAGTATGTAGGTGCTTATTATAGAATAAGTTCACTGACCATGACTCGCACAGCTGAACAACTGATGGAGTTCACTCACGTGTCAGCAGTTGTTCACATAGTGATAGTTGTAAAAGTATCCTTAGACTTGAGGTCATCATAGTCATCTTGTGTACACTGAACTATGCTTTGGTTTAGTTCTTAGTCTCCAGGGACAATTATTAGGGCTCTACTGGGTATAGGAATTTGTACACGAAGATAGTGTATGATCAATAAAGGATCTACCCCTTCCAGTGAAGGAAGTGAATGTTCAAGGCTGATCCACTTATGCTAGTTCAGGAATCTCTGGCCAGAGTGAATGAAATTAGAAAGGAGTTTCTAATTTTCATAGAACTAAGCATAGTAAATGGCAAGCAAGTGATTAAATTAGATAGGCTTGACACGAGATCCATGCCTTGTATTTAATCAGGACATTATAGGGTAGAAGGAGTTTATTGTACGGTAACTATTCACTGAATAGGTTCTTGGTATTCTAAGCAGTGAATTCGTATTATCCGGATAGTCGCGATATGCTGAGAAGTATCCCTCACGATGTAGAATAAATATGATTAATTAATTAATCATATTTAATAAATTAGAGAATTTATATAAATATTGATAAAATAGTTTTATTATTATTTATTTCTACTACCGGCTTAATATTGAACCTACAGGGTCACACCATAAAAAGAGAATGATTTAATGGTGGAGGAATTAATTAATAATGGCTGATAATTATTTATTTATGAAATAAATAATTAATTGGCAAATTTAATAATTGATTAAATGAGATTTGATTGATTATAAATTAATTAAGAAAAGTTCTTAATATTATTAATTAAGAATTTAATTTTTGGAAATTAAATCAAGAGAGAGAATTATTTCTAAAGTGTTTAGAAAAAGGATTAATAATTAAAAGGTGTTTTAATTATTAATGAGAATAATAAATGGGTTAATAATAATAATATTTTATGGGAAAATTTCAGCTGAAATTTTTGCCTATAAATATACTATTATAAACTCTAATTTTATTCTAACCCGAACCCAAATTTTTCAGAAAACCTAATTCTCTCCACCTCCTCCTCCTCCTCCTCCTTAACGTTGTTTTCTTGGTGGATACCGGTGGAGTGTTTCACGTTTGAGGAGCAGCTGCTAAGGATCTCCGATCGTTGCTTTTGGATCGCTATTAAAGGTTAGTAATCGATTCATATGTTTTAATCACGATTTATATGCTTTTATTTGGATTTTATATGTGTAAAAGTGTTTTACCATGCCTCCGCTGCGATTAAAAATCCAACAGTTGTATCTTCAATATGCTCTCCCTGCATAGGTGCATCTTCCTTTGGCGTAGTCACCACAGTTTCAATAACATCAGAGTTTAATCCATCAGAGTTTGCAGTATCAGGATTTATACTGTTAGGATTTTCAGTATAATAATTTAAGTCTTCATTTTCAAATCTCAGCTGATCATGATCATTGAAATCTTCAATTCCAGTAATCTTCTTATCATCAAAGGAGACATTGATAGATTCCATGACAACCCTTGTTCTTAAATTATAGACTCTGAAGGCTTTTATGGAAAGTGGATACCCAACAAAAATTCCTTCATCAGCTTTTAAATCAAATTTGGATAGCTGTTCAGGGTGAGTCTTAAGAACAAAACACTTGCATCCAAATATATGAAAATACTTCAGATTTGGCTTCTTTTTCTTCACCATCTGATATGGTGTCTTTCCATGCTTTTTAATGAGTGTTGCATTCTGAGTAAAACAAGCAGTCTGCACAGCTTCAGCCAAAAAATAGGTTGGCAGCTTTGCTTCATCAAGCATAGTTCGTGCAGCTTCAATAAGAGTTCTATTCTTTCTTTCAATAACTCCATTTTGCTGTGGAGTTCCAGGAGCAGAAAATTCCTGCTTGATTCCATGGTCTTTGCAGAACTCTTCCATTGTCAAATTCTTGAACTCAGTGCCATTATCACTTCTTAGGATCTTCACAGAATCTTTGACCAATTTATCCAGTAGTTTGACATGATCAATCAAGATAGATGCAGTTTCACTTTTTATGTGCAAGAAATACACCTATGTGTATCTGGTGAACTCATCCACTATGACCATAGCATATTTCTTCTTTGTAATAGACATGACATTCACTGGACCAAATAGATCTACATGAAATAGGTGATAAGGCTCAAGAATTGATGATTCAGTCTTGTTCTTGAATGAAGATTTTCTTTGTTTAGCCTTCTGACATGAATCACAAAGGCCATCAGGAGCAAATACTGATTTTAGAAGTCCTCTCACAAAATCTTTCTTGACCAGTTCATTTATATTGTTGAAATTTAAATGAGAGAGTTTCTTGTGCTTATTCCAGCTTTCTTCAATTGATGCTCTACTCACCAGACAGATTGCAGACCCATTAGTACTTGTTAAAAGCTTGGCTTCATAAATGTTACCATGCCTGTATCCTTTCAGAACAACTTTGCCTGTAGATTTGCTTACAATTTCAAAGTGTTCTTCAAAGAAATCAACATGATAACCTCTGTCACAGATTTGACTAACACTCAGCAGATTGTGTTTAAGTCCTGAGACCAGAGCTACTTCTTTAAGATGACATTCTCAAGATTGATATTGGCATATCCCAGTGTTTTTCCAATGTTGCCATCTCCATAAGAAACACTTGGGCCAGCCTTCTCTACAAAGTCTGATAGCAGGGCTTTATTTCCAGTCATATGTCCTGAGCATCCACTGTCCAGAACTAGGATGTTTTTCCTGTTGCCCTGCAATCACAAAGACCACTAATGATTAGTTTTAAGGACCCAGAATTGCTTGGATCCTTTGGCCTTATTAAGTTTGTTAACATTTGCAGCGGATTTAGCATCAGAGTTTATGTTAACATTTTTCTTATCAGCATTTACACTATCAGACTTTGTATCAGAACTTACACTAGAAGGAACAATGCTAACTTTCTTTAAAGAAGGTTTTATTTGATAATAATCATAGTACAAACTATGATATTCCTTACAAGTATAAATTGAATGCCATAAATTACCACAATGAAAACAAGGATTTTGTGGCCAATATCTAACAGACTGACTCTTAACTCCTGACTTTGAAGGTAAGGAGTTTATGTTCTTATTCTTCCTGCAAAAAGAAGCCAGATGGTTAGAACTTCCACAATTATGACATGTTTTTCTAGGAGCATTAAGAACAGGCTTATAATCATTGCTTTTATTCACACCTTCCTTTCCATTCCTATTTTTCCTAGGTGACTTTACCTTGTTTATATTCTTTACATCTTTCAACTTATGCTTAAGCTGCTTCTTTGTCATTAAGCCTACGTTTACTTCAGTTGTCTTTTCCTGTTTTAGTTTGTCAGAAGTTAATTCCTCTTTAACTTCTGATTTCTCAGTATCAGACTTTACAGCTACAAACTTAACAGGTTTTAACTTTGGCTTTTGTTTAACAACTATAGGCTTAACTTCTACAGTTCCTTTATCATTCTTATCATCTCCATAACCTAAGCCCTCTTTCCAGTTTCCACTACTTAACAAATTCCGAGTTGTTCTGCCAGAGTTAGTCCAAGTCCTGATAATCTCTCTTTCCTTTTCTAACTCAGTTTTTAGAGATTCATTCATTTTAAGTACTTCATCCCTAACATAGAAAGCATCATCTCTATCTTTCTGAGTTTGATGGAACATGACTAACTCTTTTTCTAAATAATTATTCCTCTTTTTACAAGCAAGATTTTCAGAAGTTAATCTTTCACATGTTAAAATTTGATCTCTATAACTAATAAACATGGTTTTAAGATATCTTCTCAACTCATTAATATCATCAGTATAGAAGGCATAAGTAGTTTGAGGTACCTTTAACTCAGCAGCTTCAGAACTCTTATCAGCATTTGCCATATCAGCATTTGCCATCAAGGCATAGTTCTTCTCACTTTCAGAATCTAAAGTGTCTGTCCAGCTTTTCTTTTTTGTGACAAGAGCCTTGCCTTTGTCACTCTTCACTTTCTTGCAATCAGGAGATATGTGGCCTTTCTCACCACAATTGTAGCATTTGACATTTGTGTAATCTCCTCTGTCAGACTTCCCTCCTTTGCCTTCAGATTTTCTGAAATTCTTCTTATCAGAACTTGCACCTTTCCTGGAAAACTTCTTTCCCTTCCTGAACTTTCTGTATGCAATCCTTGTGATTCCTTTCACCATAAGAGCACACAGCTTCATCATCTCTTCATCAGTATCCATCTCAGGCAAGCTTTCAGTTTCTGAGTCATTTCACTATCAGAATTTGGTGACTCAGTATCAGACTTTGTGATGAGCGCTTTTCCCTTGCCTTTTCTTGAGGTAGCTGCCTTGGGGGATTCTTCCTCAGCCTTAAGAGCAACTGTCCTTGACTTTCCTCCTTTCCTCTTGCTTCTTTGTTCCATCTCAAGTTCATGAGTCTTGAGCATCCCATAAATTTCATCAAGAGTTGTTTCTTCATGATTATAGTTGTCTCTTATAATTGTTGCCTTCAAATCCCAACTTTCAGGAAGAGATAACAGGAATTTAAGGTTTGAATCTTCAAGATCATACTCCTTATCAACCAGTGACAAATTATTCAAGAGTTTGACAAATCTGTCATATAGATCAGTCAATGACTCATTAGGCTTTGAGTCAAAGTGTTCATACTCTTGAGTGAGAATTGTCTTCCTGTTCTTCTTTATCGAATCAGTTCCCTGGCACCTTGTCTTCAAGGCATCCCATATCTCCTTTGCAGTCTTGCAGTTAATTATCCTGTTTGACATTACATTATCAATGGCACTATGCAACAAGTGTCGTACCTTAGCATCCTTAGCAATTGATGCGATATCTTCAGCAGTGTAATCACTCTTCTCCTTTGGTACAGACTTTGTTGCTTCACCTGCAACTATAACAACGAGTTTTGTTGGCTTGTGAGGTCCTTCATGGATTCCGTCAAGATATTCTGGATCAGTAGCTTCCAGAAACATAGTCATCCTCACCTTCCATATGGGATATTCAGATGGCTTCAGTATGGGAACTCTAATAGCCTCATATCGACTATGGATTTGAGTCTTTGGTGGTTCTTCAGTTTTGGTGGGCTTGGTAGGAGTTTCTGCTTCATACATGATTGTTTTTGGATCTTAAACTGTTTGTGTGTTAACATATAGGATCTGATACCACTTGTTAGGTCACACACACTGTAGAAGGGGGTTGAATACAGTGTTTATCACAATCAAATCGAATTAAAGAACTCAAGTAACAGAAAACAGACTTTATTCAATATAATAAACTCTGTTACAATATGGAACTGTCCTCTCTCAGTGAAGAACAAATATCACGAGAGTTGCCAGGGTTACAATAAATAATATTCTCGATAATGATAACACTTATAGTGAAACCCTATGTCTGTGTTTATATATCACACAGTTACAAGATAATCAATAATTGATATGGAATATAATTCTGCTTCCTAAAATATATCAATCAGTTATCTTTTCTTCCAAGTATTCCATTCTTCACAGAATTCCTTCTTCATGCATATCTCTTCTTACGTTCGTCTTGATCTTCTTTCCTTTCAATCAGCCGCCTTCCTTATCTGAAAGTTTCCTTTAAGTCCTGATATTATCTCCTGATAAATATCTCATGAATCTTAAGTACTGATAACTTAAGTTCTGACTTCAGTATAAGTGCTGATTTCAGTTAAGTACTGATTTGTCCTGTTTAAGTAAGATCTTAAAACTAAACATAAATTATATTAGACATGACATTATCAAATATATTTAACATACAAAAGGTCTATAAAAGATAGATAGCAAATTTTCAAACTTAACGTACATACCTCAAGAACATGATGATCGACACAACTCTAACCAAAAGCATTGTATCACAACAAACTAAAATCATAAAAATGATATAATAAATGAATGAACGATAACTTTATGCACAAAATTACATACACGCTTCGTTGTAATAAATCTAAACATCTCACCAACAATATATTTCATAAAACCTGCAAATAAAAATCGCGATTACACATTTACTATTCAAAAATTATATATGCACAAATATATACAGAGATACAATGATATACATGAAAAGCAAATGAGAGAAAAATGTACTGAGTTGGATGTATGAAAGAGAAGAAATGGATGTATATATTGAATTTTAAAATCCAGATCCAAGAACATAAATCAGAAAGCGAGGGAAATTCTGATGATTTCAAAATTTGAAAATTTGAAATCTTGGGAAATGTGTATCATATGTATGTCAGTATGTAACTTGTGTTGAATTGAAGCAATGATTTTTTTAATAGAAGATGTCTGATGAAGAAGAAAGAGACCTGCACGTGGGTATTTTTTTGGAAAGTAATTAAAAGTATTATTTTTATACTTTTTCAATGGCATTCAGTGTAATTAAGTAGCAAGTCCTGGGGAAGGGGGTGTAAATAGTCATGTATTTTTTGCCATCAGGATTTATTATATAGATAGATTTTTGTTATAATTTGAGGAGAATGAGACAAATCTAATCTCCAACACCAACTTTGTGCCTCCCTAACACTTTAGGAGCGTTAAACTCTTTCTCAAAACTGAGGAGCGCCTTTCCTTTCCTATTTTAATTTTATATTAGAATATATTATGATGCAGTGAAGTCCCGACAGCAGTTAATATAGAAGATAGTTGATATAGAAGATTATAGTATTATATTCATATGCAATAGAAAATTGATAAAAATTCAGATAATGGAGCTCTGTTGATTTGAATCTTTATTAACTATTTATTAACTAAGAGTGTATATAATAATATATTTTATAAGGAGAATTGTAACTTATTATGGGAGTTGCTCTAAGATGGTGAAATGGGAATGAGAGGGACATAACTAAACCTAACCATCTTTCCCCACTCGGCCCTCCCTTTTTTTAAACCAATCATTTTTCGAGTCTTGACCATTCCACTTGCTCAGTTGTTTAGTTTGTTTGGTTGTTCACTACAAGATACAGACTACAAGTACAAACCACTCTCCGTTTGCATTGGATTAGTTTTAATTATATACTAGCCTATAACCCGTGCGATGCACGGATTGTTTTTAACATTCGATAGTTTTTAATAATATATTTTAGAATATAATTTTCAATTGTTGAAAAATAAATCGAAGAACATAATAAATTATAACAATATATGTTTTATAATAATTTGAGACTTGACTGAAAATAAATAATATAATATAATATATTGTTTAAATAAAAAGAATATAAAAGTTTAAATATAATAAGCTGTTGACGGGGTTCGAAACCTGAATCCATGAGAGTAGTTTAAATATTAATATAATAATATTTTATTATTGTATCCAATGGTTCTCATTTTTCTGACTTTAGATCTGACGGTTGTTATTTGTCGTACAAAACAACTGTACCGAGCAACTACCAAACAACTGTACCGAGCAACTACCAAACAACTGTATCGAGCAACTACCAAATAGAGGGTGTTCTGCTTATAATAGTATAATATAGATATAAAAAAATTATGAAGTTTTATTTTTTTAATCACATAGTTCATATTCGTTTTGTAATTAAATATTACGTAAACTATTATAAAATATATTATTTTGCAAATTGTGTTATATAAATATCACTATCTTAATAAAAATTTATTAAATTTATATATTTTACAAGTAAAATATATATGTGAACATATATCTTCCGCAAACTAAATATATTTTTTATAATAATATATTTTACAATTTTTACTTGTTATATGTACATATGTATTTTGTAAAATTTTCATCAATATTATAATTTTAGGTGAGACGATTAAAAAATAATATATTATGTAATATCTTAATTATAGAACGTACATGAATTTCAAGACTCCTAAGTATATAGAACGGGAGCAGAGAGAATAGTTTTTTGGTCCCTCTCGTCCAGCGTTTAGAGCATATTCCCCGGGAGGTTAAAACTTTGATTAATGAAATCACTCAATGTAGTTCAACAAAATCTTTATACACCGAGAGTAAATTGACTCCATTAATTTGTGATACTTTATCAATTCATCAAACCCTTCTTTGATTTTTAATAAAGTCATTAACGGACTTCAATTACTATTCACACCAAAACTAACCTATTTTAATATATTTTAAGATTTTGTCCCATCTTCCTTCCATTCTCTCTATTGAAAATCCCTTTTTAGGTCCATCAAATAATAACTCATGAATTGATTGAGTTATATGACTGAATAAAAGTTAAGTAAAAATAAAAGTTATGTAAAAAAACTGATTCATTATAAACAATAATTGACTCCATCAATTTAATCAATGAATTAATGAATTAAAATTTATGGGTGCACATGATCTTACAACATCCTCTTTTCATATCGAGAACACTGGTTTGTCTTATGTGTCAAACTCTCCTTTAAGAGTTTACATCATCAAATCTCTGTGTCAAGCTCTCGTCAATTTTGCTGATGTCATATTTCACTAACAATCCCCTTCTCATTTAATTTACTTTCAACCTCTCTCTTTCTTTTATTACCTCCCTAATTCTCTCTCTTACCCATTTCCCATTTCTCTCTTACCTATTTCTCATTCTATTTCTTCTTCATTTTTATATTCTTAAATTAATTTTTTTAATAGTTTTATTTTCTTCAAAAATTTAACTTATTCAAAATTAATTTTATTTACATCAATATTCATTATTATATTTTAATATTTATAGGTTCGGTAATATTATTTTTTGAGTTTCTGTGTTTATAATTTTATTCTACTCTCATTATTATGTATTAAATATTATATTAATATATATAATTTAAATTAAACTATTTCAAAATAATTTTTAAAAAAATAATTATAATATAACCGGTCTCAGCCCGGGAACTAATCTAATATAACACCGTTTAAGCAAATTGAGCTCAAACTTTATTTTGCCAAACATGATTTTAAATCAATCGTAGACGATTCCCCTATGTTAACATTTGCTAATGGGTCCAAATTACTCCTCATATTTGTTTGCCTTCTAATGGTCAAGCCAAAATTTATAATAGTAAAAATTCACAAGATAATATATAGAAAATGAGTAGTGGAACTTTTTTAAGGGTACTAATATTTACTACAGTTCGTGAACTATAAAAAGTGTACATTTTTTACGCGCAATTCCTCTCGGTGACTCACACACATCGTAAGATATGTCATAGTTAATTATTGAGATAAAATACCCAACACCTCTTCTGATATCTCTCTCATTTTAATTGTTGTAGGTTGTTGGAAAAATATAACGATTTACGTATATATGTGACTGTTTTAAGGGAGTTCAGAATTTATGAAAAATAAAGTGACGGTACTTTGGAGGTGTTTTGATTTATCTGGATCCGTTTTATCAGAACAACTATGTGTTATGCCCAGATTCTTTCGAATACAAAAACGGTGATCGGTTGTCCAAGAATAGCCTCGGCTTACACCTGAAAAGGAAGAGAATGCGAGATATTGTCCCCCATTCACCTTCTGCGTGAAAATTAATAATCTGGATGTAGAATAGGTTTTAAAATATAAGAATGCAGAAAGAGTACCAGTGTGTATTGACTTATTTTATTTCTTACATTCCCTAGGGTATCTATACCCAAACCTGTAATTAATATTCCTCCATTACGAGAAGAATCCGGACGAACGTTATGATTTTATGTTGTTGAACAGCTGGTGAGAGGCTAAGTAGGCCATCGGCCTTGGAGTTATATGAGCCTTCGGCCCAATAACTCTAAAGCCCAATAGGCCTTCGCTCGTTGGGCCTATAGCCGACACTGTGCAACCTTGGAAATAAACTTTCTTATTGATTAAATTTTTTTGGTATATATTCAAATGAGTGTGATAAAGTCCAACTTCCGAATCATGTGTAACGACTGAGAATTTTGCGTCGTAATTAAGAAAATAAAGTATGTGTTATGTGATGAGATTATAATTATGTGACTAAGTGATGATTATTTGTCTTATCTGTATACTAGAGTTTAGGAGCGTGAATAAAAATATTCCAATTTAAAGAGTCAGCTTAGAAATTAAGCTTGGTGTCGGGCCGTCAGGTAGAACGGAACCCGTCCTAATATGGAAATTAAATAATATAAAATGAGAGTTATATGTGAAGTGAATGAATAAAGTATTTCGTCTTAAGAGACGTGTTGATTGGCAAAGATAATGAGAAGCGTAATCGAAACGCTGAGCGTCGGGCCGTCAGGCTGAACGTGACCCGGTACGCGTAAAAGAGGATAAGGATTAAAGAGGAATAGATTCTATGATCAGACCTGAGTAGTTATGTGACTATATGTGTGTGATTGCTTGACTGTGTGCATGACTATGTGTTCTGTGTCAATTTTGTGAATTTTAAAGGAATTACGTGATTTAAGTAAAGGTTTAATTAACCTTCGCGCATTTTTATAAAATCATCCGAGAAGGATAAAAACATGGGATTTATTTTGTTACCTTCGTAATGATCCTAGAGACTTTTTAAAAATAATAAGTGAATTTGATTGTTGATCTTTGCATTTTTTAAATCAATTTTATGTGGAAATTGTATTTATTAAAGCAAGTTTGCGAAATTCATATAAAATCAACCGTTCGCTCAAATTCTTATTATGAGTAATGGATAAAAAGCTAATTTCGAGTTCTATGTGTTAAAATTGTCATTTTCAATAATCCTCGACTTTTCGAGAAGAAATATTTTTATTTTGAATTTCATGGCATTTGAGTAAAAAGAGAAAGAAAGTGCAAACTAAAAAGGGAGTTATTAGATTACCATTTTGCCCTTGTGTTTGTGGAGTTTAAATTACTCCTTCCTCCCCATTTTCTTCTTTCTTTTCCGTGCACTCACTCTTTTCTCTCCTCTTTTTCTTTCACTCTCTCTCTCTCTCTCACTCGAACAACTCTCTCTCGACTTTCTCTTCAATCTCTCTCGGTATACTTCCTTTTTACTTGATCAAACTCATCAATCATCCTTAATTCTTCTTTCTAAACACTTATATATAGGTAGAAGTATGTGCATGTGTGTATTGGTGCTTGCATGCCGAAGTGTGTGTGTGTTTTTGGGTTCGGTTTTGAGCCAAGAACCGAGGGCTTGCCTGATTAGTTCATATCCTATGATTATTATGCAGAAATCAGTTTGCATGTGGTGTTGATGCATTTCTTTTGAGAAATCGGGGGTTTCGTGGTTGGACACCCTCGAATGAGGGCACCACCGTGAAGCCACCGCCACCGGTGATGAACTCCGGTGAACCGGTGGTGAGCTATGATGTTAAAAACTGAGCTCTAGAACCTTAAGATCACTTATTTATGTTTGCATGTGGTGTTTTGATTAAAAGGCCGAATGGCCCTTACTATTTTAAGGAAATCAAGTTGATTATATTGAAATGCATGAGTCATTGATTTGATATTGAAAAATAGGATGATTTGTGATTCAAGGAGTAAGAATATCAAGTTGCATGTTTTGCTTTTGAAAAAGGCCGAATGGGTTTAATATTTAAAGTTGTTTGATTTGAATTAACTTGTTTAAAATGATGATGAATTGTTATTAGATAAAAAGGAATGAAATTATTGTTGCATGCTAAGTTTAGGTTCGAATTTTTGTGTTAATAAGAAAGGAAATTGATTTTTGTGAGATAATCTTGGTAAACACCAAGTATAAATAGCCTAAAAGTGATTGCATGTTAGTTTTAAAGAGGATCAAGATGTGCATGTCATTGATTTGTCCTTGAGATGTGAATTTGAGTTTTTGCCGAATGAAATTGAGTTAAAAGGGACTAATTTGATGAATGAATGGATGCATGTTGTGATTTAGGTGAAAATCGATTGTGTGAAGAAACTTAGTTGGCTTACTTGATAAAGATAAAGTGTTTGATATCATGATAAGTTAAAATTGAATTGCATGTGCGCAAGTATGTATGATTTGGCTCGAATTTTTATGATTAAAATGAAGAAGGATGATACTTTAATAGCTTTGAATGAGTTGCGTGTATGTATGTGAGTTAAAGTAAGAATTTGGTTAATTTTGTGTGATAAGGCCGAATAGGCCATAAGGAATGAAAGTCAAATTACTTGGTTTTTATGATTAAAAGGATGATTGAAAGTGTATAAGTGAATATTTAGGAATTTGTTGCTTGATTATAGTATGTGGCTCGAATTAAGGAGCAAAAGAAAAGGGAACTAAGTTGATTGATATAAGTGATGGTTATGAACGTAAATGTTTGGTTGTGAATAGGTCTTATACTCGTAAAAGAGTCGTGTTAGTTTGATTTGAGAAATAGCCAAGGTCAAGCGAGTACGCTTTGATTGCTAAGTATATAAGGATATAAAAGCTACGAGAAAGGATTATGCTATGTGCTAAGTGCTATGTGCTTATATGTATAAGCTATATTCGTATGCTCGAGTTAAGGATATAATCGAGTTATCGTATAGTGTGATCGTTCCGGGAACGAGAGTTGGGAATCTAATTAAGATTTTGGTTTTATTGTAGATTCGGAGCGTGAGGGCATTCAGGATAGGAAAGGAAAGGATTTACTAGGTGGCAGTAGTTCAACCCTCAGGAAAGCAAATTCAGGCAAGTAACTCTGATTACTTGTGTAAATGATTATAAAGGAAATGTTGTTCATACCATGTAGAGTATTGAACTGTTTAACCATGAAACCCTTGTTTTATGAGACCCATGTTTTATGAAACCCTGTTATTGATTTAAAGAATCCCTGTTCTTGATAACCTGTTATTGATAAGCCTATTGATTTCACTCATTGATAACCTGACCTTTCTGTTCAAGTTACCTATAATGCCATGAATCATATTGAACCTATTGATTATCTTGGTTAACCCTGTTTAATGATATTCTGTTTCTCCTGATCACCCTATTATTGATCCCTAAATCAATGTTTATCCTTCTAATTTGGTGCCTTGTTATCCTTGACACAGAATTCTTGTGAATTGTTCCTTGCATATCTTTGATTCACTCCCTGAACTTCGTTTCTTTAAAATCTGATTTAAGAATGAGTTTCGACTTGAAAGAGTCCGAATGATTTCAAATGCTTGGTAATGATAAAATGAATTTTAGAAAACCTATTTGTTTTTCCAACTCAAGGTTTTCCAAATAAATTCCTGATGGATTGGATTGAGACGTAAGAGGCTAGTGGGACTAGTCCAGTCATGGTAAGAGGCTAGTGGGACTAGTCCAATTTAAGGCTGAAATTATGGCGATTGGTACCTTAAAGACCGGAATGGAGGTCGATACGGGCTGATCACCCGTATATAATGAAATGGAAAGATAAAGTGATCCAATCAAGGGTTCTAATTGATTATTTAAAAGGGAACTGAAACTTTTATTCAGTAAATTGATTTTGGAAATGAAAATGGTTTATATTGCCTTGAAAAGATTTGATTATGTTATTGTGGAGCTTAAAGCTCGAGAACCCTGATTCTTGAAATTGTTGATCATATGATTGATTCTATCTTGAAATACTGTTGCTTTCCTCTATCAAAATATCTATTTTGATCCTATAATAAATTGTGATGAATGTCGGCTTTCGTCTTGTTTCGACCCTTCTTTCTTGAAAGCCCTACTATTCGTCAGATACCTTTCTTTATCCCAATGAAAAAAATGGAAATCTGCCACCTAGATTAATTAAAGTAGAATGCCCTAGTTGGTTCATAGTATATTGAGATTTGATATTGTAGAAATGCTATATAGTTACTTGCTGAGTTTTATACTCATTTGTTTTGTCTTAATCTAACCATGGCAGTTAAGCAAGAAGATGGCCAGGCTTAGGCGCACTGCTCGTAAGAGCGTACCTGGTGGTCCCTACTGTGTTATGGGCTTCCGGTTGCCAGAGCAGGTAGTGGTTTTTATGAGTGAGCTCGCGCCTAGAAAGAGGTGTATAAAGATACACTGGGTTATCTGTTGGTTCCCAGCCGGAATCGATATTGATTATTTAATAATATTTTGGGTTTGTAAGTTATATCTTGTGATTGGTAGTTGTAATCTTGTCTCATACTTTATCCTGTTGATCCTGTTAGTAGTTAATCGGGGTTTATGCATATTTATTATTAGATTAAAGTTGTGTGACTCCTCATTCCCTAACCCCGAGATTGAGGGCGTCACAAGTTGGTATCAGAGCTACAGGATCTAGTCCCTGAGACAAGTTAGGTTTTAAAAAGGGTATTTTGGGAATATATCTATATCGCGAGAGAGTTCGACTCATGTAGAGTTGAGTTAGACTATTAGGTATAGTCTAAGGAAAATGTTGATTGGTAAAGTGGAAACTAGAGTTAGGGTGTGAGTTAGCTGGAAGCTTTATTTAACCCTAACATTGTTTCTTGGTTGCTATTTTGTGTTTTCTCTCAGGATCCTAGTAGTGGTAGTGACTCAGACTCAGAGATTAGCTTGACTGGTAACCCTGTGGACCCCATTCCACCCTCTCCAGAGGAGCCTGTGTATGTTAGTTCAGACCCAGAGGAGGACCCTTCTGAGAGTAGTGAGATCCCCATACAGATTTCACCCCTGAGGCCAGATTCAGAGACCCCTGCCCCTGAGCCAGAGTCGGAGATGCCTAAGACTGTTCCTGTTAGTGTTGGTGGCAAGTTAGCCCGACTTTGTGTACTCCCGCATTCCTGAGTTGGGAGCTTTAGTGGATAGACTAGCCAGAGAGTCTAGGCAGAGTGCTTCTGTTATGGATGATGAGTGGCGAGTTCGGGTGAAGATGGTGGAGCAGGTTGCCAGGAGGAGATTGGATGAGGGACCATCCACTAGTGATGCTGATTCTGAGGCCTGGAGGCTGCATAAGATCATTCGCTGGATGTTGGTTGTGTTGAGAGAGATTCTAGATGATTAGACGGGACTGTTGGTTGAGCCCGTAGATTGTTGTTGTTGTTTTCAGCGCCGGTAGGCTTTGGGATACTTGGTCAGATGCCGGGATCCCTTTTTCATTTATCTCGTTGTATTTCAGACCAGTGTAGTAGTAGTAGTAGTAGTAGTTGGAAGTTAGGGGAAGATAGGGGGATGTTTTCCAGTTTTTCCTCTGTTTAACCCTGCTATTTATTGTACCTTGTTTCAGAACCCTAATATCCAGAATATTCCCTATGTAACCTTTGATAAATTAAATCTATTATCTTGCTTTCCTTTGTGCACCTTGATTATCTTATAAACTATTCTCAATGCCATATTTTAAATACAACCATGTTTTCGTATAACCATGTTTAAAGGTCATAAAACCCTATTCCGTGCTATGATAAAACAACACTGATATGAGAATTATGTAGTAATAGGATTGCATGTGCAAATTGGGTAAAACTTAAAACCCACAAAAGAGATTTCATAAAAATTGTTGTTATATATATGCCATGCTATCGTATTGCTAAATAATTGCTCAATCAGGTTTGTAAGAAATGGCCAACTCACCAGATCACCAAGAAGAAGAAATTCCCACCCAAGACCCAGAAATAAACCCAGAAACCACTATGATGAGCAGACTTGCTCAACTTTTGCAACAACCTGTGGCCCCAAAAGTTGGAAATTTCAAGCACTTTCAATCTGTTCATCCTCCAGAGTTCTTAGGTTTGCCAGACCCGATTAAAGCGCAGTCGTGGTTGAGAGAGATGGAAAAAGCCTTTGAATTAGCAGAAGTTAAGGATGATAAGAAAGCTCAGTACGCAAGTTATTATCTGAAAGAAGAAGCAAGTTTCTGGTGGGAGTCGTCTAAGGCGTTGTTGGAAGGCAAAGACTTATCTTGGGAGAAGTTTACTGAGATATTTCTGGAAAAGTATTTACCAAGCTATATGCAAGATCAGTTGGAGATGAAATTCTTGGATCTTAGACAAGAGGAAATGTCGATAGCAGAATATGAGGTGAAGTTTTCGGAATTGTCAAGGTTCGTACCTGAGTACGTGAATACTGAAGCAAAGAAGGCTAAGAGGTTCCAGCAGGGACTTAAGCCATGGATTAGGAGTCAAATAGCAATGTTGGAGATCAAGAACTATGCTGCATTGGTTCAGAAAGTAATGATAGTGGAAGGTGAGCGGGAAGTTGCTCGAAGAGAAAATGAAGGAAGAAAGAGGAAGTTTGAAAGCTCTGAGCAAGAGCAAGGAAGCTCAAAGTTCAGAGGGAAGTTTGGAAAGAATGGTGGAGGTCAGAACCAAAAGTTCCAGAAGTTTAGACCCGGGAATGGAGCTCAGAAGAACCGTTTCCAGAAAGCTGGACAACCGGGAAAGGATAGAAGACCCCAGATGCAAGAATGCAGGAACTGTGGAAAGAGACACCCAGGGAGGTGTAATAAGATGGACATAATATGTTTTAAGTGCAACCAGAGGGGGCATTATTCTTCAGAATGTTCAAATGGAGTAAGGAAACCTGATTTGGCCTGTTTCAAGTGTGGCAAAGTGGGCCATATGGCTATAAATTGTAAGGAGCCTGTGCAGAAGGCTAATGTTCTCAGAATTACTGGACCGCCATCTCTCCCAGCACCATCAGCTCAACCCAGAGCTAGAACCTTTAACATGACAATGAAAGATGTGGTGCAAGATGTGGACGTGGTAGCAGGTATGCTTGTTATAAACTCAGTAGAAGTAAAAGTTTTGATGGATTCTGGAGCAACTAGATCTTTTATCTCTGAAAGTATTCTTGATAAGTTAAATTGTGTTGCGTAGCCTCTAGAGCCTAATTTGATTATAGAGGTAGCAAATCAAGAGAAAGTTATTGTTAATAAGATTTGCCCTGATTGTGATATGTCTATAGAAGGTCGACACTTTTCTGCTGACTTAATTCCTTTTAAGTTAGGAGAATTTGAGGTTATACTAGGAATGGATTGGTTGTCAAACCATGAGGTGCAAATAGAATGTAAAAGTAAGAAAGTAAAGTTAAGAACCAAGGATGGTGAGGAAGTGATATTTAAAGGAAAGAGGCAAGAGAAGAAACTTCTAACGGCTATTGAGGCGAGAAGATTAATACGTCAAGGATGCGAAGTTTATTTGGCTAATGTCGTAGACGTGGAAAAAGAGTCTGTAAAGATCGATGATATTCCGGTAGTAAGAGATTATCTGGACGTGTTTCCTAATGAATTGCCTGGACTACCTCCAGACAGAGAGATCGAGTTTACGATTGACTTGGCTCCTGGTACAGAACCAGTGTCGAAAGCTCCCTACCGCATGGCGCCGGTCAAAATGAAGAAATTGGCAGCTCAGTTGCAAGAATTATTGGACAAAGGAGTGATCCGACCGAGTGTGTCCCCGTGGGGCGCACCAGTATTGTTTGTAAAGAAAAAGGATGGAAGTATGTGATTGTGTATCGATTACCGTGAGCTGAATAAGTTGACAATCAAGAATAAGTACCCTCTACCGCGGATCGATGACTTGTTTGACCAATTGAAAGGAGCTTCGTGCTTTTCAAAGATTGATTTAAGATCTGGGTATCATCAATTAAAGATCAAAGCGGAAGATATACCCAAGACAGCGTTCCGAACAAGATATGAACACTATGAGTTTTTGGTGATGGCATTTGGCTTGACAAATGCGCCAGCTGCATTTATGGATCTTATGAACAGAGTGTTCAAGCAGTATTTGGACAAGTTCGTGATTGTGTTTATTGACGATATACTGATTTACTCCAAGATGGAAGAAGATCATAAGGAGCATTTGAGGATTTCCTTGGAAATTCTGCGAAAAGAGAAGCTGTATGCAAAGTTTTCAAAGTGTGAATTTTGGCTAAAGGAAGTGCAATTTCTTGGTCATGTAGTCAATAAAGAAGGAATTAAAGTGGACCCAGCCAAGATAGAAGCTGTAATGAATTGGGAAAGACCCAAGACTCCGACGGAAGTTAGAAGTTTTCTGGGATTAGCCGGATACTATAGAAGATTTGTGCAAGATTTCTCAAAGATTGCCGTTCCGTTGACAAAGTTGACCAGAAAGAACGAGAAGTTCGTTTGGACAGAAAAGTGTGAGGAAAGTTTCCAAGAGTTAAAGAAGAGATTGGTAACCGCCCCAGTGTTGGTATTACCAGATAATAAAGGGGAATTTATGATATTCAGTGATGCTTCATATAAAGGACTTGGATGCGTGTTAATGCAACACGGGAAGGTAATAGTATATGCGTCAAGGCAACTTAAGCCGCATGAGCAAAAGTATCCAACGCACGATTTGGAATTGGCAGCAATTGTATTTTCCATTAAGATTTGGAGGCATTATTTGTACGGGGAAAAGTGCGAGATTTATACGGACCATAAGAGCTTAAAGTATATCTTTACTCAGAAAGAACTGAATATGCGACAAAGAAGGTGGTTGGAATTGATCAAAGATTATGATTTTGCGATAAACTATCATCCTGGAAAGACAAATGTGGTAGCTGATTCTTTAAGTCGAAAGGAAAGGTTGAATATGTTAACGTCATCGGAAGAATTAATCAAGGACTTTGATAAAATGGAAATAGAGGTGCAAACTCCAGAATGTGGAGATGAAGTTATTTATGCAATGCTGTTTCAACCTGAAATTTTGGAAAAGATTCGATGCTGTCAAGAGCAAGTGATAAATCGCGAAAGGAATAAGTTGACGGGAGAAGAAATTAAAGCTCAAAAAGGATGGAAAAGGGATATACCGTGTTAACTCACGTATTTGGATACCTAATATTGTGGAACTAAAGCACGAGATTTTGCAAGAAGCACATAACTCGAGATTTTCAATTCACCCTAGGAGTACGAAGATGTACCAGGATTTAAAAGAAAATTATTGGTGGCCAAACATGAAAAAGGAAATTGCAGAATGGATAATAAATGTTACACGTGCCAAAGAGTTAAAGCGGAACATCAAAGGTCAAGCGGATTGCTTCAGCCACTGGACATACCTGAATGGAAATGGGAACATATCGCGATGGATTTTATGGTAGGATTACCTAAAACCAAGTCAAATCACGATGCGATTTGGGTGGTAATCGATCGGTTGACAAAGTCAGCACATTTCGTGCCGATAAACGAAAGGATTTCATTAGAGAAGTTGGTCAAATTGTATCTGAATGAGATCGTGATGCGTCATGGAGTTCCTGTATCTATCGTGTCTGATAGAGATCCAAGGTTTAATTCGAGATTTTGGCGATAATTCCATGATCATTTGGGAACGAAGTTGAAAATGAGTACGACATATCATCCGCAGACAGACGAACAAAGTGAAAGGACAATTCAGACGATTGAAGACATGTTGCGAACCTGCAGAATAGATTTCAAAGGAAATTGGGACGATCATTTGCCCTTAATTGAGTTTTCCTATAACAACAGTTATCACGCAAGTATTGGCATGCCGCCTTATAAAGCGTTGTATGGAAGAAAGTGTAGATCCCCTACTTATTGGGACGAAGTTGGCGAGCGCAAGTTAATTGGCCTAGAGCTAGTTCAGCAAACGAAGGAAAAGGTTGAAATGATACGAAAGAAATTAATTGCAGCTCAAGACTGACAGGCAAAGTACGCGAATCAAGAACGAAAAGATGAGCAATTTGAAATTGGAGACAAAGTCTTGTTGAAGATATCTCCTTGGAAAGGTTTAAATTGATTTGGAAAGAAAGGAAAGTTGAGTCCAAGGTACATTGGACCATTTGAAGTATTGCGACAAGTTGGGAAAGTGGCGTATGAATTGGCGCTGCCGCCGCAAATGCAACATCTGCACAATGTGTTTCATGTATCTCTCCTGAAAAAGTATAATGCTGATGCAAGCCATGTGATCGAGTTGGTACCAGTGGAAATCCAACCAGATTTATCCTATGTAGAACAACCAGTGTGAATTTCGGACCGAAAAGAAAGGACGCTTAGAAATAAAGTTGTACCTCTAGTTAGACTGTTGTGGAGAAATCCGTTAATCGAAGAATCGACTTGGGAATTAGAAAGCGAAATGAAAGAAAAGTATCCCCATCTGTTTGCTTAGATTAGATTCTGGGGACAGAATCCTTTTAAGGAGGGTAGATTGTAACGACTGAGAATTTTGCGTCGTAATTAAGAAAATAAAGTATGTGTTATGTGATGAGATTATAATTATGTGACTAAGTGATGATTATTTGTCTTATCTGTATACTAGAGTTTAGGAGCGTGAATAAAAATGTTCCAATTTAAAGAGTCAGCTTAGAAATTAAGCTTGGTGTCGGGCCGTCAGGTAGAACGGAACCCGTCCTAATATGGAAATTAAATAATATAAAATGAGAGTTATATGTGAAGTGAATGAATAAAGTATTTCGTCTTAAGAGACGTGTTGATTGGCAAAGATAATGAGAAGCGTAATCGAAACGCTGAGCGTTGGGCCGTCAGGCTGAACGTGACCCGGTACGCGTAAAAGAGGATAAGGATTAAAGAGGAATAGATTCTATGATCAGACCTGAGTCGTTATGTGACTATATGTTTGTGATTGCTTGACTGTGTGCATGACTATGTATTCTGTGTCAATTTTGTGAATTTTAAAGGAATTACGTGATTTAAGTAAAGGTTTAATTAACCTTCGCGCATTTTTATAAAATCATCCGAGAAGGATAAAAACATGGGATTTATTTTGTTACCTTCGTAATGATCCTAGAGACTTTTTAAAAATAATAAGTGAATTTGATTGTTGATCTTTGCATTTTTTAAATCAATTTTATGTGGAAATTATATTTATTAAAGCAAGTTTGCGAAATTCATATAAAATCAACCGTTCTCTCAAATTCTTATTATGAGTAATGGATAAAAAGCTAATTTCGAGTCCTACGTGTTAAAATTGTCATTTTCAATAATCCTCGACTTTCCGAGAGAGAAATATTTTTATTTTGAATTTTATTGCATTTGAGTAAAAAGAGAAAGAAAGTGCAAATTAAAAAGGGAGTTATTAGATTACCATTTTGCCCTTGTGTTTGTGGAGTATAAATTACTCCTTCCTCCCCATTTTCTTCTTTCTTTTCCGTGCACTCACTCTTTTCTCTCCTCTTTTTCTTTCACTCTCTCTCTCTCTCACTCGAACAACTCTCTCTCGACTTTCTCTTCAATCTCTCTCAGTATACTTCCTTTTTACTTGATCAAACTCATCAATCATCCTTAATTCTTCTTGCTAAACACTTACGTATAGGTAGAAGTATGTGCATGTGTGTATTGGTGTTTGCATGCCGAAGTGTGTGTGTGTTTTTGGGTTCGATTTTGAGCCAAGAACCGAGGGCTTGCTTGATTAGTTCATATCCTATGATTATTGTGCTGAAATCAGTTTGCATGTGGTGTTGATGCATTTCTTTTGAGAAATCGGGGGTTTCGTGGTTGGACACCCTCGAATGAGGGCACCACCGTGAAGCCACCACCACCGGTGATGAACTCCGGTGAACCGGTGGTGAGCTATGATGTTAAAAACTGAGCTCTAGAACCTTAAGATCACTTATTTATATTTGCATGTGGTGTTTTGATTAAAAGGCCGAATGGCCCTTACTATTTTAAGGAAATCAAGTTGATTATATTGAAATGCATGAGTCATTGATTTGATATTGAAAAATAGGATGATTTGTGATTCAAGGAGTAAGAATATCAAGTTGCATGTTTTGCTTTTGAAAAAGGCCGAATGGGTTTAATATTTAAAGTTGTTTGATTTGAATTAACTTGTTTAAAATGATGATGGATTGTTATTAGATTAAAAAGGAATGAAATTATTGTTGCATGCTAAGTTTAGGTTCAAATTTTTGTGTTAATAAGAAAGGAAATTGATTTTTGTGAGATAATCTTGGTAAACACCAAGTATAAATAGCCTAAAAGTGATTGCATGTTAGTTTTAAAGAGGATCAAGATGTGCATGTCATTGATTTGTCCTTGAGATGTGAATTTGAGTTTTTGCCGAATGAAATTGAGTTAAAAGGGACTAATTTGATGAATGAATGGATGCATGTTGTGATTTAGGTGAAAATCGATTGTGTGAAGAAACTTAGTTGGCTTACTTGATAAAGATAAAGTGTTTGATATCATGATAAGTTAAAATTGAATTGCATGTGCGCAAGTATGTATGATTTGGCTCGAATTTTTATGATTAAAATGAAGAAGGATGATACTTTAATAGCTTTGAATGAGTTGTGTGTATGTATGTGAGTTAAAGTGAGAATTTGGTTAATTTTGTGTGATAAGGCCGAATAGGCCATAAGGAATGAAAGTCAAATTACTTGGTTTTTATGATTAAAAGGATGATTGAAAGTGTATAAGTGAATATTTAGGAATTTGTTGCTTGATTATAGTATGTGGCTCGAATTAAGGAGCAAAAGAAAAGGGAACTAAGTTGATTGATATAAGTGATGGTTATGAACGTAAATGTTTGGTTGTGAATAGGTCTTATACTCGTAAAAGAGTCGTGTTAGTTTGATTTGAGAAATAGCCAAGGTCAAGCGAGTACGCTTTGATTGCTAAGTATATAAGGATATAAAAGCTACGAGAAAGGATTATGCTATGTGCTAAGTGCTATGTGCTTATATGTATAAGCTATATTCGTATGCTCGAGTTAAGGATATAATCGAGTTATCGTATAGTGTGATCGTTCCGGGAACGAGAGTTGGGAATCTAATTAAGATTTTGGTTTTATTGTAGATTCGGAGCGTGAGGGCATTCAGGCTAGGAAAGGAAAGGATTTACTAGGTGGCAGTAGTTCAACCCTCAGGAAAGCAAATTCAGGCAAGTAACTCTGATTACTTGTGTAAATGATTATAAAGGAAATGTTGTTCATACCATGTAGAGTATTGAACTGTTTAAGCATGAAACCCTTGTTTTATGAGACCCATGTTTTATGAAACCCTGTTATTGATTTAAAGAATCCCTGTTCTTGATAACCTGTTATTGATAAGCCTATTGATTTCACTCATTGATAACCTGACCTTTCTGTTCAAGTTACCTATAATGCCATGAATCATATTGAACCTATTGATTATCTTGGTTAACCCTGTTTAATGATATTCTGTTTCTCCTGATCACCCTATTATTGATCCCTAAATCAATGTTTATCCTTCTAATTTGGTGCCTTGTTATCCTTGACACAGAATTCTTGTGAATTGTTCCTTGCATATCTTTGATTCACTCCCTGAACTTCGTTTCTTTAAAATCTGATTTAAGAATGAGTTTCGACTTGAAAGAGTCCGAATGATTTCAAATGCTTGGTAATGATAAAATGAATTTTAGAAAACCTATTTGTTTTTCCAACTCAAGGTTTTCCAAATAAATTCCTGATGGATTGGATTGAGACGTAAGAGGCTAGTGGGACTAGTCCAGTCATGGTAAGAGGCTAGTGGGACTAGTCCAATTTAAGGCTGAAATTATGGCGATTGGTACCTTAAAGACCGGAATGGAGGTCGATACGGGCTGATCACCCGTATATAATGAAATGGAAAGATAAAGTGATCCAATCAAGGGTTCTAATTGATTATTTAAAAGGGAACTGAAACTTTTATTCAGTAAATTGATTTTGGAAATGAAAATGGTTTATATTGCCTTGAAAAGATTTGATTATGTTATTGTGGAGCTTAAAGCTCGAGAACCCTGATTCTTGAAATTGTTGATCATATGATTGATTCTATCTTGAAATACTGTTGCTTTCCTCTATCGAAATATCTATTTTGATCCTATAATGAATTGTGATGAATGTCGGCTTTCGTCCTGTTTCGAGCCTTGTTTCTTGAAAGCTCTACTATTCTTCAGATACCTTTCTTTATCCCAAAGAAAAAAAAATGGAAATCTGCCACCTAGATTAATTAAAGTAGAATGCCCTAGTTGGTTCATAGTATATTGAGATTTGATATTGTAGAACTGCTATATAGTTACTTGCTGAGTTTTATACTCATTTGTTTTGTCTTAATCTAACCATGGCAGTTAAGCAAGAAGATGGCCAGGCTTAGGCACACTACTCGTAAGAGCGTACCTGATGGTCCCTACCGTGTTGAGGGCTTCCGGTTGCCAGAGCAGGTAGTGGTTTTTATGAGTGAGCTCGCGCCTAGAAAGAGGTGTATAAAGATACACTGGGTTATCTGTCGGTTCCCAGCCGGAATCGATATTGATTATTTAATAATATTTTGGGTTTGTAAGTTATATCTTGTGATTGGTAGTTGTAATCTTGTCTCATACTTTATCCTGTTGATCCTGTTAGTAGTTAATCAGGGTTTATGCATATTTAATTATTAGATTAGAGGTGTGTGAGTCCTCATTCCCTAACCCCGAGATTGAGGGCGTCACATCATGCATTATCCAAAATTTAATGTGCATTTGTGATTGTCACGAGGTTGTATAATCTACTCCCTCCGTCCCAGCCATTTGTTTACATTTGGATTGGGCACGGAGGTTAAGAAAAATAATAAAGAAGTTGTGCAAAGTTAAAAAATGAGTAAAGTGGTGGGACCGATTAATATTTTATGTATAAAGTAGGTATAGTGGAGGTAAGTAGTGGATGAATTTACTTTTTATATTATAAAAACTTTACTACTTTTGGAAAATTTTAAAATATAAAGAATTATAAGGGACATCCCAAAAAGGAAAGTATAAAAAATGGTTAGGACAGAGGGAGTAATTAATTAGTTAAAGTGAACGTGAATATGTTATACTCCATAAAAGCAATTTCATTTATCTGCCTCTCTTTGTAATTTTAATTCGTATCTCCATTCCAAATTACAAAATTATTTCCCCCAATGATTTATTATAAGAATATATTTTCATCGATATAACTATTTGATATTGGATTGTATTCTTTTACCTTTCAACATATTATGCAGCATTGATTAGCGAGAAAGTTGATAACGAGTTTGAGCTGGTATTTTTAAAGGAATCGAGCAACTCGTTTAATTCAGGTGAACTTAAATTTGTGATTAAGCTCCATTTATTTATTAAATCATCTCTCTTGTTGATATCCTGAAGAGCGTCGTCCCAAAATATATTTAAGACCAATCTTATGATTAGTTACCTAATCTCATGACAAAGACTTAACACCATATTTTTAGAAAGTAGCTGGGTTTTGGGCCAAAGACGATTATTTAAAGCGATGACCTCTATTTTAATGGTCATTTAGATCTCTTACTCCTAGAAATTACATTTGACTTGATTCTCAATAAATAAAGGTACGTTATAATGTACGAAGTAACCTTTGCGAAAAAAGAGAATTTAACATTCAGTCTTAACTACAGATTCGATTATCCATGCGATCTCAGTCATCCCTAAACACAAAAACCTAACTCTAATCTCTATAGCCTACGCTCTCGATCATCACCAATTACCACAATAAGTCCGGAAACCTTCCATATTGTTATCAACCTAATTACTATGTTAATATTTACTTTACTAATAAATATTATTTTATATAATAACTGTAAGGGACTTAGTATCCAAAATTTTGGTCATGTATCGTCAAAACAATCTCAGCCGGTGATCTTTAATTTAAAAATTGACGATTAAGATTTTAGTTTATTAATAAATACGACCTCAAAAATTTATTGAAAAAATTCTTAATACAATCAGGAATAGAAAATAATTACATTATTCTAATTCTATTCAAACACCCGAAAGCAATATAATGTCCTAATACAATTCTAGATAGAATATAATTAGATGTTTAATTAATCATAAAAAAATTACATTGTTTTAATATTATCAAACTCCAAAATATGATATAATGATACATTTGTAGATAGAAATATGAATAAATAATCTACTATATATAGCTATATAATATATATCGCCAAAAAAGTAAATTAATTTAACATCTATATAATTATTAATAACTACATATTTATTGCAAAAAATTTGCAACAAATTATAGAAAATGATAACAATATTAAAACAAATATTAGAAATAACATTGTATGTACATTAAAAAATCTATAAAAATTAATTTTAAAAATTTTAAAAATTGAAAAGTAAATTTTAGAAAATCGTGCATCGCACCGACTATAAGTTAGTAATAAATAATTACGTTTAAGACATTATAGGAGAAAACAAATCCAATAACACTCAATATATAAGCTTTTTTTATTATATATGCTCCTTTTATTAATATAATATTAAATTTAAAATGGAAAAGAGTAAAAGATAATTAAAAATGGAGATGTTATGGATTGAAAACTAGGCTATATTAATTGCTGTATTTATTACTAGGGTTCGTGAGCTTCGAGGCCCGATTTGACTTCTCTTGTGTCTCGTGACTTGATCTAAAATGTAGTTCTGATTTGGTGGGGGTGAGACCCCTTATATAGGTGTTGGGAGTCCTTGAATTGGAGTAGAGTTAGGAGACTTGGTGGACAAGTCTCTGAATTAGAATGAACTTTGGAGTCCTAGGAAGTAGGAAACTGATTCCTTCTCCTATAAGATCTCTTGGAGGCCAATCTCCAAGGAATTGTATCCTTGTTTGGACTCTATTTATCAACTGATTTATCCCTTTTTAATTAATTACGAAAATAACTAATATCCAGGGTTTTGGACCCTTTCTAATGGGTTTAACTATCAACCCAATTCCGATATAATTAATGTGATATTAATTACGCAATCAGGGCTTATTTTACTCCCTATCATTTGCCCTCAACTTCTGGGAAACCATAAAATATTTCTCAGAAATTAAGTTCGTTTGTTCCCTTACAGGGTATCATTTTTGCGTAAAGTGTGGAGCGACCTATACATTTACAATGATTTGCCTTGTATGTAGCTTCAGGGTTATTTTAGAACCTCCCATTACTTTTCTTTACCTTTATTCCTATTATTTAGGATTTTTTTGGTATTTTTCCTTAATTTCTAGGATTTATAGGAATTTTCCTTTAATTTTCAAAAAAAATTCATAATTTTCCTGAATTTTCAAGGAATTTCCTTAATGTACAAGATTTATTCCTAATTTCCAGAAAATATTCATAATTTTCTAGAATTTTCCCAAGAATTTACAGGGTTTATTCCTAATTTCCAGAAAATATTCATAATTTTCAGGAATTTTCCAAGGAATTTACAGGGTTTATTCCTAATTTCCAGAAAATATTCATAATTTTCTGGAATTTTCCAAGGAACTTATAAGGTTTATTCCTAATTTTCAGAAAATATTCATAATTTTCTGGAATTTTTCAAGGAATTCACAGGATTTATTCCTAATTTCCATAAAATATTCATAATCCCCCCCCATTTTCTCATCTTTTTTCTTTCCTTTTTCTTTTCTTTTCTTTTTTTTTAAATGTCATTTCGACCAGGATCCTGGTCGAATAACCTTCCTCCTAGACTCTGGTCGAAGCTCATTTCGAGCAAAAGCAGTCGACCAAAATCCTGACCGAAATTCGGTCAGGATTTTTCTGTTTTGACCGGATAAAGCCTCCTTTTAATCCCGGTCGTGCATACATTCGACTAGGTCTATTCGAACAGGATCCTGACCGAAATTCGGTCAGGATTTTTTTTGCCGAATTAGTTTCTTGACCGAATTATGGCTCAGTATTTTCTGATCGTGGAACTTTTTGACTAGAAACCTTCGATCAGAAATCCTGATCGAATTTTCGGTCAAAAGCTGGCATTTGTCCCTGTCTCCGACCGAATTAAGGGCCAGCTAAGTCTGGTCGTGGGGATTTTCGACCACACGGATTCGACCAGAAATCTAGTAAAAATCCTGATCAAATTCGGTCAGGATTTTTTATATTAATAATAATACATTTTCGTGGATTTTGGGCCTTCTTATTGGGCTCTCATCCTTTGGGCCTGCTTTGACCCTAGGCCCATTTTCTCCAGTTGGTTTTTCTTTATAAACTTCCTGATTTGGGCCATACTGGGCTTTTTATACTCCTAGGCCCAAAATCATTTGGGCTCCTTAAAGTTTTCCAGAACTTTCTGGAACATAAACATATAAACATATTTATATATGTTTTCTGTTTATTTTGTTCTAGATTTTTCCATGATTTGGGCTTTCTTGTTGGGTCACCCTTCATGGGTTTTAAAGCCCATGATCCAGAATATTCTAGAATTATCACAATACCCCTGAAATTATTTATATAATTCAATATACATATATTTTTCCTCCAGAGTTCTCTGGATCCTTCTAGAATGTTCAAAGTTTTGGGCCCAATTGGGCTTTTGACCGGCTATAGCTGGTTAAACTTCCTTTTCTACTGGCCCCATGATCGACTGGGAGTAGTATATATATATGTAGGAGGGGATTGTGATTTTTTTCACACTTCTGATTCACTCCATTTCTCATTTCTCATTTCACCTCTCCAAAGCTCTCCCCTCTCTTCTAGTCTTTAAGAATTTTCCGGTAGGGAAACAACTCTTTCCGTCCTTCTTCTCCTCCTTACAAGGTTTTTAAGCTCTTCTCCCACCTTCATCAATGGCAGATAAGAGTTCTGAGAGGGCGGCTAAAATCGCTTCTGCTTCCAAGTGAGGTAATGAAATCGAAATTCGTTCTTCTTATATGTCCTTATTAGACATGATAAACACTAGGGGGGATGAATACCCATCTAATGTACATCTAGATTCATTTGACTATTGTAACAAATGGTACAATATAGATTTTGATAAGCTTAACATACTTTATAACGTTCGTACCCCTCTTAGGCTAGTTCCCGCTGAAGGTGGTGACCGCACATGCCACTGGAAGCCCGACACTATATTCATTTATGCAGACGCCCTCACTGCTGGGCTTAGATTTCCTTTTCATGAGTTCATTCCCATCTTACTAGCAGACTTACAAATTAGTCATTGTCAACTTCCCCCTAATGCTTGGAGAAATATTTTATGATTCATGGTCTTGTGTTTTAGGAGCGGTTTCCCTTTGTCAGTATCTATTTTCAGGAAAATCTTTTAATGTTATAATAGTTCTCAAAATACCTGTGGTTGGGTCTATATTAGACAAAGGCCCAAATGCAAACACATCTTTAAAAGTGCTTCAATCTCTGACAATAACCAACACTGGAGAAGTAGTTTTGTCGGGCTTAGGTGGGAGAATGGAGACTGGGGCACCCTTTTCAGATCTTCCTTCGGGAAGGTTAGCGATGGTAGCCTCAAATTCTTTCACCTCACTCCCGAAGAGACTATCATTTATGATGAGCTCACCAAGGATAATGGCGTAACTCCCAGCGGGACTTTATTAGAGGAGTTTTCTCTGATCCATTAGGGCTTTCCTCAGTTTCTACGCAGGGTAATTTTCTTCCCTTCTTATTTTTACCTTCTTTCATGCATTATTGACATCACTTATTTTTGTTTCTCTTTTGTTTTTGCAGCTGCTAAGGAAATCAATGAAGATAACTTGCCCGTTGTTGAAGAGACAGCGAGGATGAAAAAGGCCCGACTCGCAGGGTTGGATACCCGGGGAAAGGCTTTGAAGCCTAGCTTTTTGAGGAAGCATACGGACCCGTTGTCTTATTACTTTGTAATCTTGGCGATATATATAAACCAAGTAGTAGCAACTAAGACACAATCGATCTAAGCAAGAAAGCAGAGAAATATTTGTAAGCAGGATTCTTAGCATTTCTCTGTAGTCTTAGAAGTTCAATTGTTGTAAGCAGCTGTGAGCATTTTTGCACACAGGGTTCTCTCAATATATAATATATATCTCTGGTGGAATCATTCAAATCCACTAGAAAGTTTTTAAAGACACTTGTTTTTAATTACTTGTGTTTTGATTCACTTAAGTTTTTATTCCGCATTGTGCTAATCAATACACTTATATTTATATTTGAGTTAGAACATTTTATTTCAAGAAAAAGTTTCAAGAATTCCATTCAACCCCCCTTCTGTAATTCTTGTCATATTGTTAAGGGACTAACAATTGGTATCAGAGCAAGCTCTTAACTTACAAAGAGTTTAAAGATCAAAACAAAACAACAAGATGAACAAGAAGGATGTTGGAGTCAAGATCCCTTTTTTGGATAAAGATAATTACCATCATTGGAAGGTAAAGATGAATCTTTATTTGCTTTCTCAAGATGAGGCCTATGTTGAATGCATAGAAAGAGGCCCTCATGTTCCAATGAGAGCAACAACAGGTAACGAGCCATCAGTCCCCAAACCAAGGCATGAAGGGTCTGATCCTGACATTGAACAATCAGGAAGGATAAAAAGGCCATGAACATCTTGTTTAATGGAGTTGATGGAGATATGTTTGACAACATTATCAACTGCAAAACTGCCAAGGATGTTTGGGATACAATACAGATAATCTGTGATGGCACTGAGCAAGTTAGAGAAAACAAGATGCAGCTCTTGATTCAGCAATATGAGCATTTTTACAATGAATAAAGTGAGTCTCTTATGGACATTTTTAGTAGGTTTCAAAAACTACTAAATGCTCTAAAGTTGCATGGAAGGGTCTATCAGAAAAAAGACTCCAATCTGAAATTCCTTAGATCTCTTCCAAAAGAATGGAAACCAATAACAGTCTTATTAAGAAACTCACAAGATTATAAGGAGTTTACTTTGGAGAGACTGTATGGCATCCTGAAAACCTATGAGCTTGAAATAGAGAAGGATGAAAGGATGAAGAGAGGAAAGAAGAAAGGAGGATCCATTGCACTAGTTGCTGAGTTGGAAAATGAGAAAGAAGTGAAGATGGAAGCTGTTGAATCAACTTCAAGGGTTTGTGAGAAAAGGGCAATGGGCTTGCTGTAGAAAGTGAAGATTCTTTGAGCCAAGATGACATGGAGGACATTGATGAACATCTAGCATTTCTTTCCAGGAGATTTTCCAAGATCAAATTCAAGAAGAACTTTGGAGCAGCCATGCCAAATAGAAACATGGCGGATAAATCCAAATTTAAATGTTTCAAATGTGGCTTGGGAGGGCATTTTGCCAGTGAGTGTAGGAAGTCAGATTCCAGTAAGAAAAAGTTTGAGCCAGTGGATTATAAGCAAAAATACTTTGAGCTGCACAAACAAAAGGAAAGGGCTTTCATAACACAAGAAAATGACTGGGCAGCAGATGGTCTGGATGAAGATGAAGATGTCAGCTATGTCAATCTAGCCCTAATGGCCAAGTTTGATGAGACATAAACAAGTTCTTCAAGTAATCAGGTAATTACTACAAACCTTGCACATTTATCTAAAGCTGAGTGTAATGATGCCATAAATAACATGTTTACAGAGTTATATCATTTGCGTGTTACACTTAAGTCTCTTACTAAAGAAAATGCTAAAATCAAAGAAAACAATTTGTTTTTGAGTGAGAGAAATAATGTGCTTGAGTCTCAGTTCATTGATTTTGAAAAATTAAAAACTGAGTGTAAAATTGCCAAGGAGGAATTAACCGAGTCCTTGAAGAAAGAGGAAATTCTAAAGAAGCAGCTCGAGCGTGTACAAGAGGTGATTAAAGCATGGAAAACATCCAGGGATGTCCATACTCAAATCATCAAAGTTCAAGGAATTGAGTCTTTCTGTGATGAATCCTGGAAAAAGAACAAAGAGAAACTAGAACCTAATTTGGTAGATGCAGTGCTAACAGATGTAGACTCGACGGATGATGAGGATCATCCGTCGGATAACAAAAAGTGTTATCCGTCGAATGATGAAAATCCTCATCCGTCGGCTGTGAGCAAGCCTATCAGTAAAGCCAAACTTGTTAAGCTGAATGAGAAGTATGGGTCTGTTTCCAAGAACTTTGTTTCAGGAGAATCGAGTCAGGTTAAGAAAGGGAAAAAGGCTAATGTTGGTCACATGACTATCAAACAGTTAAGTGACAGACTTGAAAAGATTGAGGTAAAAACAGAGACTAAAAAGAAAAACAATAGGAATGGTAAAGTAGGGATTAACAAACACAATAACTACACACCTGATAAATATGCTCCTAGAAAAATCTGTATCAAGTGTGGTAGTGTAAATTATTTGTCTGTTGATTCCAAATCTGCCATGCCTACTTCCATGTCTGTGCAACCTCAATTTCCTAACATGAATGCCATGCCTCCCATGCCTATGAATGCTGTGTCTGCACAGAATATGAATGCTCAGTTTGCTAACATGCCATTTACACCAAATCCTTATTATGCTGCATTTAGTATGCCACAAATGCCATTTAGCATGCCATATTGGAATAACATGTTTACTAATAGCATGTCATTCCCTGTTAATAATAATATACATGATAATTCTGTTGTAATGAATGGTTTCAAAGGCCAAACTCAAATGACCAAGGATGAATCTGATATCCCTAAGTCAAATGAGATAAAGCCTAAGAAACAAAAAAAGAAAGCTAACAAGGCAGGACCCAAGGAAACTTGGGTACAAAAATCAACTTGATTTGATTTTGATGTGTGCAGGGAAACAGAAAGAATCTTTGGTACTTGGATAGTGGTTGTTCAAGACACATGACTGGTGATTCTACCATGCTCATAGAGTTTAAGGAAAGAGCTGGCCCAAGTATTACTTTTGGAGATGACAGCAAATGTTATACTGTGGGATATGGCTTGATTTCAAAGGACAATGTCATCATTGAGGAGGTTGCCTTAGTGGATGGTCTCAAACACAACTTGTTGAGTATCAGCCAGCTTTATGATAAAGGCAACTCAGTAACCTTCAATTCAGAAGCCTGTGTTGTGACTAATAAAAGAAGCAACAAAGTGGTTCTCACTGGTGTGAGAAAAGGAAATGTGTACCTAGGTGATTTCAACTCATCTAATGCAGAATCTGTAACTTGTCTTCTCGGTAAAGCAAGTCAGGATGAAAGTTGGCTATGGCACAAGAAGCTATCCCACTTAAACTTCAAGACCATGAATGAGCTAGTAAAGAAAGAACTGGATAAATGCATTCCTCTAATGGAGTTCTCTAAGGATGGACTGTGTGATGCCTGCCAAAAAGGGAAGCAGATTAAAGCATCATTCAGGAAGAAACTTGATTCAACAATTGAAGAGCCGTTGCAACTGCATCACATGGATTTGTTTGGACCAGTCAATGTGTTGTCCATCTCAAGGAAAAGATTTTGCCTAGTAATTGTAGATGATTTCTTAAAGTTCTCTTGGACATATTTCCTAAAGTCTAAAGATGAGGCTAGTGAAATCATCATCAATCACATAAGGCAAGTCAATAATCATCCTGATTTCAAGGTTAGAAGAATCAGGAGTGATAATGGAACTGAGTTCAAGAATTCTGTCATGAGAGCATTTTGTGAGGAAAATGGGATTCTGCATGAGTTTTCAGCAACAAGGACTCCACAACAGAATGGAGTAGTGGAAAGGAAGAACAGATCACTTATTGAAGCTGCAAGGACAATGCTTGAAGAATCTAAACTGCCAACCTATTTCTGGGCTGAAGCTGTAAATACTGCATGTTACACTCAGAATATTTCTCTGGTTAATCAAGCTAGATGTATGACTCCCTATAAATTGTTCAAGAACAGGAAACCAACTCTAAATTTTCTTCATGTCTTTGGCTGCAAGTGCTATATTCTGAGAAATCAAACTGATCAAAATGGGAAGTTTGATGCTAAAGCAGATGAAGGAATTTTTGTTGGGTATGCTGTTGGGAAATCATATGGAGTCTACAATCTAAGAACCAACATTGTTGTGGAATCAATACATGTTGTGTTTGATGATAAAAAGATTAAAGGTCTCAAAGATGGAGATTTCCATGAAAGCCTCAAATTCGACAATGTGGAGATGGTTAGTGATGACAGTGATGATGAAAGTGATCAAGAAATAGTGTCTAAGGATAATACAGATAAATCTACTACTAATGAAGCACAAAACTCAACATCTGTCGAGTTGCATAATGCTTCATCCGTCGGGAGCCAATCTGCGTTATCCGTCGGGAGACAACCAGCTTCATCCGTCGGTACTCAAAATTCACCATCCGTCGGGTTATCAAAAGGAGCCGGAAGTCAAGATAGATCACCTGTAGAAAGTTCCCCTTTCTCAAATCAGAGATCCATACACTCAGGGGGAGTTTCTAACAATCAAAACTCAATCACACATCAAGATAACAATGAGGTTTCTTCATGTAGAGCTAATCTACCTCAACAAAGGAAATGGATAAAAGATCACCCCTTTGAGCTTATCATTGGTGATGTTTCTTCTAGAGTTCAAACAAGAAGAGCAACTCAGGAAGAATGTCTATACAACAGCTTTCTTTCAAAGGAAGAACCAAAGAAGGTAGAAGAAGCTTTGTTGGATCCTGATTGGATTTTAGCTATACAGGAGGAGCTAAACCAATTTGAAAGGAATAATGTATGGAAGCTGGTGCCCAAGCCTAAAGGAAAGAATCCAATAGATACCAAATGAGTATTCAGAAACAAGATGGATGAAAATGGCATAGTAGTCAGGAACAAAGCTAGATTAGTTGCTAAGGGCTATTGTCAACAAGAAGGAATAGATTTTGATGAAACATTTGCTCCTGTTGCAAGACTTGAAGCCATCAGAATCTTCTTAGCCTATCCAGCCAATGCCAATTTCAAGGTCTATCAAATAGATGTCAAAAGTACCTTTCTGAATGGAGATTTGGAGGAAGAAGTCTATGTCAGTCAACCTCCTGGCTTTGAAGATCCAAATTTTCCAGAACATGTCTATTATCTTTTGAAAGCACTTTATGGACTGAAGCAAGCACCTAGAGCCTGGTATGACACTTTATCAAAGTTCCTTTTGGAAAATCACTTCACAAGAGGTACTGTAGATAAAACTTTATTTTTCAGAAATGTTAATGGCTCTAGTATACTTGTTCAAATTGATGTAGATGATATTATTTTTGGCTCTACAGATTAGAAACTTTGCAAAAAGTTTGCCAAATTGATGCAAAGTAAGTATGAAATGAGTATGATGGGAGAACTAACTTACTTTCTTGGCTTACAAGTTAAGCAAGTTAGTGATGGAATATTTATTAGTCAAACTAAATATATTTTTGATCTTTTAAAGAAGTTTGATCTAATGGATTGCACATCTGCAAAAACTCCCATGGCCACTGCAACTAAGCTTGAATTAAACACTACTGAAAAGTCTGTGGATATTTCAAGTTATAAAGGCATGGTTGGCTCACTTCTGTACTTAACAGCTAGTAGGCCAGATATAATGTTTGCTACATGTTTATGTGCTAGATTTTAGGCTGATCCTAGAGAATCTCACTTAATAGCTATTAAGAGAATTTTCAGATATCTCAAGGGAACACCAAATCTTGGCATTTGGTACCCTAGAGATTCTGGTTTTGATCTAACTGGTTATTCAGATGCAGATTATGCAAGTTGCAGAATTGATAGAAAAAGTACAACAGGAACCTGTCAATTTCTAGGAAACAAGCTTGTGTCCTGCTTCAGTAAAAAGCGAAATTCAGTTTCTACTTCTACAGCTGAAGCTGAATATATTGCTGCTGGTAGTTGCCGTGCACAGATATTATGGATGAAAAATCAATTGCTAGACTATGGTTTGCAAGTTGAAAGGATTCCTATTTTCTGTGATATAACAAGTGCAATTTCCATCACTGAAAATCCAGTACAACATTCAAGGACAAAGCACATAGATATCAAGTACCATTTCATAAGGGAACATGTAATGAATGATACTGTGGAACTACATTTTGTTCCAAGTGAAAAGCAGCTTGCAGATATCTTTACCAAGCCACTGGATGAATCCACCTTCTCAAGGTTGGTAAGTGAGTTAGGTATGCTTAATTACTCTTAAATCTATCTGAGTTTATTTGCAAGTTGAAATGCAGCCAGAAACTTAATTGATTTTTCAGTCTTGGATGAAATTTTGGCTAAGTCAAAATTTACATCTCGACGGATGATCTTTATCCATCGAATTTGATCATCCGTCGATATATTATTTGCTAACAATAATCAATTATATTTTTGGAATATTTTATGTCTCGACGGATAATAGTTTATCCTCATCCGTCGAATTGTCTTAATCTCAGCTGTTAATTCCCTGTAAATTATCCATCGAGTATACTTACAGTTTGCAAGCATAACACGACAGATAATGGGTGGAATTTTTACAGTTTATTTTTAAACGGCTATTTTAGGTAATTTCTATTGGTTACTTTATTTTACTTTATTATTTTTATCAGTTATTTTTGAGATAGTATAAAAGCTTATTTCATTGCAATTGCTTTTCTTTTATCATTCTCAATTCAACTGCTCTAATTTCATTCTCTCTCAAAGCACTTACTCTCTTTCTCTTCAAGCTCTTATTCTCTAACAATGGCACCTGTTGTAAAGATTATGTCTCAAACTGGGTTCATTTATGAGAAGAACAATTTCACCGCACTAGTGAACAAGGGTATTCAGCAATCTGGAGACTATCACAAGATGATGGACTTTGTGAAGAGTTGCAAGCTCAACTATGCCATGCTGGAATCACCCACAATCTTCTGTGAAGTTGTTGAAGAGATGTGGACCACTGTTACCTACAACTCTACAGATAAGACCATCACTCTAACCATTAAAGGTAAAGAATTATGTATCAATAGTGATGTGATAAAAGCATGTTTCAAAATTCCTGATAACAATGTGACTTCACCACACACTGACACTGATATAATCAATATGCTTAATTCCATGCACTATGCACTTCCTACCTCTAAACTGAGTGATATTAGGAGAATGGGTCTTAGGAAAGAGTGGAGTTTCTTGTGTGATGTAGTTATAAAGGTTTTCTCAGGAAAGATCAATAATTTTGATTCAGTGAATATTTCCATGCTTAACATGCTCTACATGCTAGTTACAGATAAATTCTACAATTCCAGTGACCTTGTCTTGTTTGAATTAGGTTTTAAATTAGGAGAGTTAAATAAAAGAGGTAAGAATGTGTATTATGCTAGATTTCTTATGTTCTTAGCTAACCACCTCTGTGAAGAGATTGTGCTTGAGAACCCTAACAACACACTAGATTGTTGGGTTCAAGAGAGAAGACTCATTGCAGACTTGAACAGGGCCAATCATCACAAGGATGTTCCAATGTTCTATTTTCCTGTAATGCAAGCACCTCAGGTAAGTGAGGTAAGTTCACCTATCCCTACAACTATTCCAACCTCCACAATTTCTTTGAGTTCAAGTGTGGCTATGGAAACTGTGTCAATGACCAAACAGTTGCCTACCAAAGCTGCCAAACCAACAATTATTTCAAAATCCAAATCAAAAAAAGCCCCCTCTGGTATCTCTCAAAAGATGTCAGTTGAAAAATCCACTAAAGCCAAAGAGGGGAGTGTGAAGGAGGGTAAGTTAGGTGAGGGAAGGGGTGAACATAAAAGAAACCCCAAGAATAAGGTTGGAGAGTTGAGTGAGTCCCAGCTAGCCACACTGCAGTTTCCCAACAAACTACAGTGCTTAAAAAGGATAAAAGCTCATTTCTAGCTGCATCATCCCAAAAGGATGTAGTTATTGAACAAAGCTCTCAACCAAGAGCACAGGCCAAGAGGGTTAGGGACACAATCTCACTCCAAACTTATGCCAGAAAGAAGAAATCTAAAACCTTTGGGGATGCACAGGGTACACACACTATGCAAACTGGTGCTAAAGACACAGTCACTGCACCTTCACAAATTCAGATTGATGTGGCTCCAATAAATGTGGAGTCACAGCCAAAATCTCTAGTTATAGAAGCACCTCAAACACCAAACTCACCAACAAATTCTCTGGATGTGGATATGATAAACACATCAATTCCTGATTCCCCTTCTTTAACTCTGTTGGGGAAGCCAAAATCTAGTACAAGTGAGCATCATCTTTTAGATGATTTGTTGGAGAAAAATGAAATCCAGAAAACGAGATTCTGGAACAAAATGATTAAACGAGTGTTAGGGAATATATCCTCTAACAAATACCTCTTTTTGAGAGATGACAAAAGAAGTTGTAGAAAGAGAAGGTATTGCCAAAGTCTGAATACTTATCTTCTATTTGAACTCTTCTGTTGCCTCACTATCTGATTCTAGACACTTCTTTATATTCTAATGATATCGATAATCTCCATCGTCGTCGAATCGTAATCTCGGAAGATTCCACAATAGAAGTTTGCAGCTTCCCGGAGTTCCATCCAGCTGAACACAACCAACTCAACTGAATACACCTTATCTTAACTTACTCGTTGGTACTATATCCAATAGTCCAACAGGAACTCGATATGAGCTCAAACGTCCTCACATAGCTATACACACTCCTACACACTCTCTTTTCTAGTTTACTATAACCTCAGCTCTGATACCAACCTGTAACGCCCCCAAATCCGGGGTTAGAGGATTTGGTCGTCACTATAAAACCTCAATCCAAATTAACCTGTTTAATCAATAAACAAATGCCAGCGGAAGATATTTATCATAAATGACCCCAAACTAATCCAAGATCTTTTAAGGTTACAGTTCTAGAAACAAGATATCCAAATTCCACAAATAAATATTTCACTTTCTTTTTAAAAACTCTTTTCAACAATTCTCAACCTTAAAACTTAACCCACTAGTATAACTTTGAAATGAAGTATACTAGGCCCAAATAAAATATACAACTACAATATAATATAATATAAACAACTTTATACAATAAAACTTACACTAGACCGCAAACCCTGGATCAACCACCTTCCAGGAGCTTCTTCTTTACTTCCTTGAACTACGTAGCTCAACAGCGCAAGCTAATCCTCACTGGAGGTTAAATTTAAAAACAGGCAAGTATGAGCGAAAGAAATGCTCAGTAAGATCATTATGACATATATAGGGTCTTTTGATATAAAACCGACATCTGCATTAGAGCAGAACATTTAAAACCATAATTGCTGAATCATAAAATTTTAGTTGAGGAACCCCATAATTGATTCCTTAATTGTATTCAAAACCATTTTGATATTTTTGAGCGAAATGCTTCAGCAATACCTTGAATCTTGACGAGAATAAAAATCGTAAAATAGTGTTTACGGAAATATCGTAAATAACAATAACAAGAAATAATGATTATGGATTGAATCATAAAACTTTACTTAAAACTGAACTCTTGAAATTAATACTTATTTTGTTGTCATATCAAATTAGATATCCATACGACCTTTGATGCTCACAACACCCATACTGAAGTCAACATCAATCTTCTATACTAATACTACCTTTGATATTTAACAACAACGTAAGTATCAGCATAAATCAGAATCTGAATCAAAACCGCAATTCACTTTTAATCCAAAACAGAAACAGTTGATGAATTATTTATTCTATCAATATCAAAAATGATATGATAATTTAGACTGGGATCATCCTCCGACGGACGTACTATCACATGATGATCAGCCCGTGTGATAGCACAAGGTCAAGATTCGTAGAAACGTGACCCCAAAAACACGAGTACTCAAACAAAAGGCAATATACCTGCCTGTGGCAAAAATTGTGTCATAATATTCCATATGGCACTTAGAAATAGCCCTCTGCTG